>NC_081552.1:3817647-4047647 GCF_963082655.1 Stomoxys calcitrans
AGCCTTTAAAAATAGAGATATTGAGCTGAAACTTTGCACAGATTCTTTTTTTGTCCATAAGCAGGTTAAGTTCGAAGATGGGCTATATCGGACTATATCTTGATATAGCCCCCATATAGACCGATCGGCCGATTAAGGGTCTTAGGCCCATAAAAGCCACATTTATTATCCGATTTTGCTGAAATTTGGGACAGTGAGTTGTGTTAGGCCCTTCGACATCCTCCGTGAATTTGGCTCAGATCGGTCTAGATTTGGATATAGCTGCCATATAGACCGATCATCCGATTTAGGGTCTAAGTCCCATAAAAGCCACATTTATTATCCGATTTCGCTGAAAGTTGGGACAGTGAGTTGTGTTAGGCCCTTCGACATCCTCCGTGAATTTGGCTCAGATCGATCCAGATTTGGATATAGCTGCCATATAGACCGATCATCCGATTTAGGGTCTAAGTCCCATAAAAGCCACATTTATTATCCGATCTTGCTGAAAATTGAGACAGTAAGTTGTGTTATGCCTTTCGACATTTTTCTTCAATTTGGCCCAGATCGGTTCAGATTTGGATATAGCTGCCATATAGACCGATTTCTTGATTTATGGTTTTGGGTCCATAAAATTCTTATTTATTATCCGATGTCGCCAAAATTTGGGACAGTGAGTTAAGTTAAACCCCTTGACATACTTCTGCAATATCGCACAGATCGGTTCAGATTTGGATATAGCTGCCATATTGGCCGATATCTACGTTTTTAGTTTTGGGGCCATAAAAGACGCATTTACTGTCCGATGTCGCTGAAATTTGAGACAGTGAGTTTGGTTAGGCTCTTCGAAGTCCTTCTTCAATTTTGCCCTGATCGGTCGAGATTTGAATATAGCTGCCATATAGACCGATATCGCGATTTAAGGTCTTGGCCCCATAAAAGGCGCATTCATAATCCGATTTCACTGAAATTTGACACAGTGACTTATGTTAGGCTTTTCGGCATCCGTGTCGTATATGGTTCAGATCGGTTTATTTTTAGATATAGCTAGTGTACTTTTAGTATTTGGTCCAAATCGGAACATATTTTGATATAATTGATATGGGACATAAGGTATGAAATTTCCACCGAATTTTGATGAAAGGTGGTTTACATATATTCCCGAGGTGGTGGGTATCCAAAGTTCGGCCCGGCCGAACTTAACGCCTTTTTACTTGTTAAAATTCTATAGATTCATTTCTAGACTCAAATTTTAAAATTGTTTCGTTCTTTTTTATTAAATCGTGTACAATTTTGTGATAACAAACCAATTGACATGTTTTCACTGTGATCCTTCCTGAATTGAAAGAACTCTCTCTGCTCTTTTTTTCTCCTTTGTTATTGAAGCCATTTTCGAACAACCACCTTGACCGGTCAATTTTCAATTGGCGACTGATTGTGATATACAATAATATTCACCTTAAACTAAAAATAATAAGGACATCCCAGAATTTTACATCAAACAATCAGTTTGAAGCACGGATAATAGAGGTAAATAACGGTTAATAGAGGCTGAAAATCAATGTCAGTAGAGGCCCGGATTATCGAGGTTCAACTGTAGTAGATAATAATAAAAATAATTTAAAAAAATAATAATAATTAAAGAAATATTTTCTTTTTATCTTTTCAGATTTGACTTTTAACCACAAACAACCTAAAACTACACAAATAGAAATATTTTCTTAGTTTAACCATTCAATAAAAAAAATCATACTCAGGAATTTGGTTAAATATCATCGTTGAGACAATTATATTTTAAGACCAAAGAAAAAACATTTAACATAAACATTCCCATCACCTCCCCGCCCATTATATCAGTAGGAAAGTATAGGCAAAAGGATTGAAAACTATAGCAGCAACACCAACAAACAAATACACTGAAGTAGCAACAGCAAACATATGTCGCCGGAAAAATCCATTTGGGCCTATGTGAATCATTTCATAATGAGCAATATTTCATATTTGTGTAAGTAGAAGGAGGACACCGTGCAACATCACCAATTCTAATTAAATGGTTTTATTTATTTCTCTCTCTCTCTCTCTCTCTCTCTAATTTTGTAGTTGATGAAATCGACGGTTATCTGTACTATTTCGGAGGCACCGCTGGTGTGTTAACCCTAACGGGCATAGCAGCAGCGTCCGCATATTATTTTGCATCACGGCCTATACCGGAAAAACCATTAGTGCCTCTGGAAAATCAGTCACCTATACTTGAAGTAAGTGCAATAGCAAAAACAAAATAGACTTATGTCTGCTTCAAAAACTTTGTCGTTGTTGTTCGCAATTGGGTCAATAGGAGACCCATGAATATGGGTCTGCATGCGTGTTATGGTCATTCACCATTCTAGTGGCCAACGTTATTGGAGGTGGAGGCATAATAAGGGTTAGACTATTTCCAACTCTTTCTATAATGTATGCTAAGCACACCCCCTTTTTAATTTTTTCTAACGGCCGTCATAAAGGGGGTGTAAGCCTGGATATGTTAGTTCACTCTACATATCATATATAGGAAAATGAACAAATGTCTATAAGTGTTAATGGCTACTGCCACGTCTTTTGCAGTAAGCGCTGTTATATTATTACTCATTAATTAGAATGGGTTTTCAAATATCTAACAGACGGACACACAAAACTCTATCATCTGCTTTAAAAAATAAACCTTGTCAAGGCTGCCTAATAGCACATATAAATAAATGCAAATGGTTTATTGGACTTTGTGCGTTGTTGTAATTTTACTATAAACTTTTCATATTGATTTTGTCATTCTGTTTGCAACACATCGAAATATGCATTTCCGACCCCATTAAGTATATAAAGGGTGATTTTTTGAGAGCTATAGGGAATTTTTCAAAAACAAACACATAAAATTCGGAAAAATGCATGACATTTTTATTTGAATCGTTAGTACGGTCCACATAATTATATGTTTGAAGATTATCTCGTTCAAAAGTTGACCGTGGCTGCGCCTCAAATGGTCCATCTGCTTAGTCCCATATTGGCATACTCTTTCCAACTCTTTCTCACAAATAAATACTTCAAAGTTGTCTTTCAATGCGTCAGTTGAGGCGAGATTGTCTGTAAAGACATGAACTTTAACATAGCCCCACAAAAAATAGCCCACAGGCGTTAAAACGCACGATCTAGGCGGCCAATTGACCGGTCCCGAACGTGAGACAAAATGTTCACCGAACTCGCCTCTCAATAAGTCCATTGTTACGCATGCTGTGGTGCATGTGGCAGCGTCTTGTTGAAACCACATTTCGTGCAAATCAAGCTCATCAACCAACTTTCAAGAAGTATGGCCCAATGATGCCACCAGCCCATAAATAGCATCAAACTTTGACTTTTTCTGAATGCATTGATACCTCTTGCAATGCTTCTGGCTGATCTTCACCCAAAAATCGACAATTCTGCTTATTTACGTACCCATTGAGCCAAAAATAAGCTTAGTCGATGGAATGGAAGAAGCGCGATGAACTTTCTTAAGAGAGCGCGCATTTTAATTATAAAATTCAATAATTTGTAAGACGATGCATGGTTAAATTATAGACCAAACTGAAGATGTTTGACAGTGAAACCAGTGTTGCCAAAAAGATAAAAGTTAAAGTAAAAATCCCCTTTATATTCTTGACCGTCGTAGAAATCTGAGACCATCTTTCCATGTCCGTCCATCTGTCCGTCTGTCTGTTGAAATCACGCTACAGTGTTAAAAAATTGAGATATTGAGCTGAATCTTTGCACATATTCTTTTTTTTATCAAAAGGCTGGCTTAGTTTGAAGATGGGCTATATCGGACTGTATCTTGATATAGCCCCCACATAAATGCCACATTTATTATCTGATTTCTCTGAAATTTGGAACAGTAAGTTCTGCTAGGCCACTCGAAATCCTTCTTCAATTTGGCTCAGATCGGTCCAGATTTGGATATAGATGCCATATAGACCGATCTCTCGATTTAAGGTCTTGGCCCCATAAAAGGAACATTTATTGTCTGAATTCACTGAAATTTGGGACAGTGAGTTAGGCCAAGGGCTACGGAGTCCGAGTCGGAGTCTTGGAGTCGGAGTGGAAAAAAATTACCTCGACTCCTACTTCAGACAAAATAGAAAAAAAATTTTCAACAAAAAAAAAAAAAATAAAAGCGTCCTTTATTCGGCCTTTCCAAATCTTGGGAACCCACCACCATGGATTTTGCTAAAAGTTTATACAAACTAAATTTAGTTGAAGGGCATAGTTTTATTCTACATACCAAACTTCTGTGAAACCAGTAAATTTAAAACTGTTTGGAACCGAAAAAGAATAATCGAGAGACTGGTTTATATGGGAGCTACATCAGGTTATAGACAGATTAGGACCGTACTTGGTACAATTGTTGGAAGTCATAACAGAACATCGCATGTAAAAACAGCCAAATCAAACGAAAATTGCGGCTTGTTATGACTCATGAATCGACAAATCGTCAAATCGGAAAATCGACAAATCTGTTTATATGGGAGCTATATCGGGTTATAGACCGATTTGGACTTAGTACAGAAAATCATAACAGAACACTACGTGCAACATTTTGGCCAAATCGGACAAAAATTGCGGCTTTTACGGGTTCAAGGAGTCAAATCGGGAGATCGGTTTATATGGGAGCTATATAAGGTCATAGACCGATACGGATCGTACTTGGCACAGTTGTTGGAAGTCGTAACAGAACAACGCATGCAAAACTTCTGCCAAATCGGAAAAATAGGGCTCAAGAAGTCAAATCGGGAGATCGGTTTTTATGGGAGCTAAATCAGGTTATAGACCGACTTGGACTGTACTTGGCACAGCTGTTGGAAGTCATAACAGATATGGCCCATTTGCAATCCTAAGTAGCAGTGCAAAATTTCAAGCGGCTAGCGTTAGGCGTTCGACCGCTATCGTGATTTCTACAGACGGACGGACGGACATGGCTAGATCGACTCAGAATGCCGAGACGATCCAGAATATATATACAGGGTGGCTGATGAAAGCCGCTACCAAAAAAAAATGTAATAACTTTTTTTCTATTTAATAATAATAATTTAATAATTAATTTAATTAATTAATTAATTAATTTAATTAATAATAATTTAATAATTAATTTAATAATTTAATTTAACATGAATAAAAGAAAAATGTATTCCATACACCGAAAAAAAAATGTAGCAATATTCATCATTGTAGCAATATTCATCAGCCACCCTGTACATTATGGGGTCGCAGATGAATATTTCGAGGTGTTACAAACGGAATGACTAGATTAGTATATCCCATCCTATGGTGGTGGGTATAAAAAAAAAGAAATTAATTGAAATTTAGTCTTTAGAAACAACTTATTTGAAATTTTGTTTTTAGAAAAATGTCATTAAAATTTTGTCATTGAAATTTTAGCTCTAGAAAATTTTCATTAAAAAATTGTCTTAAGAAAAAAAAATTGTCTTTAGATAATATTCGATCGACATTTTTTTCTTTAAAGAAAATTTAGAATTTAGTCTTTTGTAAAAATCTCGTAGGAATTTTGTCTTTATCGAGAATTTCATCGAATATTGTCTTTAGATATAATTTTATTGAAAGGTTTCTTTTTAAAAAAAAATTTTGGAAAAATATCAATAAAATGTTGTCTTTGATAACTTTCTTTGAAATATTAGCTTAAGGAACGTCCTTGAAATTTTGTGTTCAGATTTTTTTTTAAATTTTGTCTTTAAAAACATTCAATTGTAAAATTCTATATAAAAATTGCATTAAAATTTTGTTAAGAAAACACTTTGTTTAAATTACTTAATTATTTTAGTCAAAAATTTACTTTTTAATTTTTCCATATTTATCATGTATATCCTGCAATGGATATTTAAAATATAAAAAACTCTCACACGTTTTGAATAAGCTCAGTTTTCGAATATTTTGAAAGTCCAGTTGAGGAAAAAGTTGGCCCATTAGTCAACTTAGAAACGTACGTTGTACGAAACAATTTTTAAGTGCATAGGTAAAATTTTTTTTCATGAACTAAAATCAATCTCACAATAAGAAGTATCTGTGCAAAGTTTGATGGATAGCCTTATTCGTTCCGATGGCATTGTGAATTCATCTACCTGTTGAACGAACGGACGGATATGGGTGGATTGACTTCGAGTACACAGCCGATTGAAGATATTTAAATATATAAATATTTCTGGTGTTACCAATGAAATGAAGAGATTTGGGGAAAAATTCACATATGGGGTTCACCTCCTTGTTCTGAGCCCAGGAACGAGATTCTGAAGTCCGTTTCAGAAGTCCGACCTAAAATGCTCCCTCGAGGGGGACGTGCTTCCTATTGTTGTCGCTACCCAGGGATTGCCACGTGGATGTGGCAGTCAAATTTTTAAGCCCTTAGGAGTATATTTAATGTGGGCGCCTTTTACACCTACGATGTGATATCTTCATTCCCATCATCATCCTCCTCCTCCCTTTTATCTTAAATTTAGGATAAAAATGACAATTGGAGAAAATCACCCTTGGTGAGTGTAATTAATTGTTTTTTTTTGTGTTTTCATAATCTACTCCTTAATACCTTTTATTTGGTACCCTTATTGCGTGGGGTTAAAGGGGGCCCAAAATCCTCAAGACCTCGTAGATCTTTTCCAGGTTAAATTTTTAGTTGTTTTTACATATTCGTAATCTACTCGCTAATGTCCTTCATTTGATATCCATATTGCCTAAGTTGGGTATCACCCCCATTCTTTAATGGTGGGTATAAAATATAGCAGGCATGAACCAACCTAATAGAGTGGTATGGAAAACAATTAAGGATTTTGTAAGCGGCATGGAACTCCTAACATAAAATATTCTTTTTCGAGATTACTTTTTAGTTTTTAGAGCTCACAACAAGCCGATTATTTGCTAAGGTGTATGTCCATAGTGGCACGGGGCGGATTAATATCCGCACCTTTTTTATACCCTCCACCATAGGATGGGGATATACTAATTTCGTTATTCTGTTTGTAACACCTCGAAATATGCGTTTAAGATCCCATTAAGTAAGTAAGTCATGTTATTTTATTTTCGATCTAGTCATGTCCGTCCGTCTGTCTGTCGAAAGCACGCTAACTTTCGAAAGAGTAAAGCTAGGTGCTTGAAATTTTGCACAAATACTTTTTGTTAGTTTGGGTCGATTGGGATTGCAAACGGGGCAAATCGGTCTATGTGTTGATACAGCTGTCATATACCGATCTTGGGTATTGACTTCTTGAGCAATTCCCGTCCGATTTGACTGAAATTTTGCACGTGGTGCTAAGTATGGTTCAAATCAATTCATAACCTGATATAGCTGCCATATAAACCGATCTGGGGTATTGACTTCTTCAGCTTTTAGAGGGCGCAATACTTATCCGATTTGGCTGTAATTTTGCACGTGATGTTTTGGTATCACTTTCAACAACTGTGTCCATATGATTCAAATCGGTTCATAACCTGGCATAGCTGCCATATAAACCGATCTTGGATCTTGACTTCTTGAGCCGCTGGAGGGCGCAATTCTTATCCGATTTGGCTGAAATTTTGTTTGAGGTGTTTTGTTATGACTTACATAACCTGATAGAGCAGTCATATAAACCGATCTGGGATCTTAACTTCTTGAGCCTATAGAGGGCGCAATTCTCATATAATTTGGAAATTTGTAAAAATTTTCTATAACGGCTTCTCCCAAGACCTTCAACATATGTGTCCAATATGGTCTGAATCGATATATAGCTTGATACAGCTCCCATATAAACCAATCTCCCGATTTAGCTTCTTGAGCCCCTACAAGGCGCAATTTTTATTCGAATGAACTGAAATATAAACAATGATTTCTACAATATTCTGCATTCAATTCATTTATGGTCCGAATCAGACTATAACTTGATATAGCACCAATAGCATAAAGTTTTTATGCATTATTCTTCTAAGACTCCATAAAGTATATATATTCTTGATCGCCTCGAAGTTCTGAGTCGATCTAGCCCTGTCCGTCCGTCCACCCGTCTGTCGAAATCGCGATAGCGGTCGAACGCGTAAAGTAAGCCGCTTGAAATTTTGCACAGATACTTTATACTTTGATGTAGGTCGTTAGGGATTGCAAATGGGCCATATCGGTTCAGATTTGGATATAGCTCCCATATAAACTGATCTCCCGATTTAACTTCTTGAAATCCTGGAAGCCGCAATTTTTGTCCGACTTGGCTGAAATTGTGCATGTGGTGTTCTGTTAAGACTTCTCTGCCAAGTACGGTCCGAATCGGTCTATGACCTGGTATAGCTACCATTTAAACCGATCTCCCGATTTGACTTCTTGAGCTCTTACAAGCCTTATTTTAGTCCCATTTGGCTGAAATTTTGCATGGAGTGTTCTATTATGACTTCCACTAATTGTGCCAAGTACGGTCTCAACCGGTTTATAAACTGATATAGCTCCCATATAAGCCGATCTCCCGATTTGACTTTTTGAGCCTTCTACAAGCCACAATGTTTGTTATTTGTGGGAAATTTTGCACAGTTTTCTGTTATAACTTCGAACAATTGTACTAAGTAAAGTCCATATATATATATATAGCTTCCATATAAACCGATATGCCGATTTCACTTCTTGAGCCCTTACAAGTCGCAAATTTTTATCCGATTTTCTGTTATGACTTCCAACAACTGGGCCAAGTATGGTCCAAATTAGTCCATAACCTGATATAGCTCCCATGTAAACCGGTATCTTGATCATCAGTTGTATGTATGTATATTAAAATTACGCCTTTCAATTAAATTTATGTTGCATACATTTTTAGCAGAATCCATGGTGGTGGGCTCCCAAGATTCGGCCGGCCGAACTTAGCACCCCTTTTTTTGCTTATTCAGATCGGTTCATATTTGGATATAGCTGCGATATATACCGATCTACCAAACTCAGGTCTTGGGCACACAAATCACTCATTTATTGTCCGATTTCGGTGAACTTTGGGACGATCATTTTTTAATATGATCGGTCCAGATTTGGATATAGCTGCCATATGGATCGATTTCTCGATTTAAAGCCTTGGCTCCATAAAAGGTGCATTTATTATCGACATCCGTTTCCTTTAAGGTTCAGATCAATCCATATTTGAATATAGCTGCCAAAAAGGCCTATATTTTGTTCTGCAAAATTGAATAGTGACTTATTTTTATTAGATCACTTAATGTCTATGCCGAATTTGGTCCAACTTGGACTATCATGCATAAATTATGCATTTTTCAGCGGATTATGACGGAAAGAGGTTTACATATATACCCGAGGTGGTGGGACCGACCGAACTTAATGCCTTTTTTATACCCTCCACCATAAGATGGGGGGTATACTAATTTCGTCATTTTGTTTGTAACTACTCGAAATATTCGTCTGAGACCCCATAAAGTATATATATTCTCGATCGTCGCGACATTTTATGTCGATCTAGCCATGTCCGTCCGTCTGTTTGTCGAAAGCACGCTAACTTCCGAAGGAGTAAAGCTAGCCACTTGAAATTTTGCACAAATACTTCTTATTAGTGTAGGTCGGTTGGTATTGTAAATGGGCCATATCGGTCCATGTTTTGATATAGCTGCCATATAAACCGATCTTGGGTCTTGACTTCTTGAGCCTCTAGAGTGCGCAATTCTTATCCGATTGGAATGAAATTTTGCACGACGTGTTTTGTTATGATATCCAACAAGTTTGGTTCAAATCGGCCCATAACCTGATATAGCTGCCATATCAACCGATTTTGGGCCTTGACTTCTTGAGCTTCTAGAGTGCGCAATTCTTATCCGATTGGAATGAAATTTTGCACGACGTGTTTTTTTATGACATTCAACAACTGTGCCAAGTATGGTTCAAATCGGTCCATAACCTGATATAGCTGCTATATAAACTGATCTTGGATCTTGACTTCTTGAGCCTCTAGAGGTCGCAATTATTATCCGATTTGGCTGAAATTATATACTACGGATCCTCTCATGACCATCAACATACGTGTTAATTATGATCTGAATCGGTCTATAGCCCGATACAGCTCCCATATAAATCGATCTCTCTATTTTACTTCTTGAGCCCCCAAAGGTCGCAATTCTTATTCGAATTGGCTGACATTTTACACAGGTCTCCAACATGTAATAATATAATAATAGCAAAGCAAATCTTTTCTTATACCCTTTTTGGCCAAAGAAGAGATGCCGCGAGAAGAACTCGGCAAATGCGATCCATGGTGGAGGGTATGCAAGATTCGGCCCGGCCGAACTTAGCACGCTTTTACTTGTTTATTGTTTTTTTTTTTCAATTTTCCCAATCTGAAAAAGTAGTGCAGCATAGCTAAAGGCCACTGACCAACAGAGTAAGCTAGCAGCTCATGTACATTACTAATGAGCACATGAGCATCCATCATGACACGCCTCAAAGATTTTTAATTCTGTGCATTATTTGGCTTACACATTGCCCTTCTGCCCCTGCTGGGCATTCTTGTTTTTTTTGTCAATTTGTTGAAGGCACACAAAGTTGCAAGGAATATCTTTTGGTTTTGTTTTTCGTTAAACTCACAACTGTATTAGCACAACTGTGTAAAAATAGTCAATTAATGAATAATTGCCTTTTTTGGTGATGTTGATTTATTTTACCACCTATAAATTAGATGAAATAATTAGACAATTGCTCAGCTGACATATTAGAGGGTTTATTTTAATAAAATAAATTTTTCGATCATAATCCAGCTCGAGATCATTTAAATTCAAAGAATAGCATAGCAAAGAACTTGTAAAAGTTTAGCAAGTGTGTGTTGTTGTCAAAACACTTTGGCTAGCATGGTGGATGGCGATTTCTGATATCCTACACCACCACTGTGGTACACAGTACATTTGTTTGTAACACGCATAAGGAACAGAGAGAGATGAACCCATTGACTGGATTTAGCTATGTTCGTCTACCTGTCGGAATTTTCATTCGATCGTCTTCAAATTTGGCACATATATTTTTTGGCCTCGTGATGAAGCCTATTGAAATTGGAAAAAATCGGTTCAGATTTGGGTATAGCTCCCGTATATATGTTAGTCTGATTTTGCAGTAATAATGCAATAAAATGGACATTTGTTAAAATATTTGTTAACATATATTTTTTTAAAAAAAAAATTTGATGTAGTCTATATCTTCAGGATTTTTTTTTTAATTTTCATCAAATTTGATGTAATATATATCTCTAAGAATTCTTTACGAAAATTTTACTGTAACTTTTTTTACTTTTTATAGAACTTTACTGCTGTGTATTGTCTTTGGCTAAAAATTCAATACATTATAATTTTTTTTTGAACAAATATTTGAATTAAAATATAAAACTCGATTTGTTGATGCTAACAGGAGCACATTGATGAAAGCGAACGATGGTGAATGATGAATAACATTTACCACCTAATTTAGTGAATCAAACAAGAAATATGAATGAATTAATTATATGCGAATATATTGAATTGATATACACATGTACGAGTATGTGCGAATAGCTCCCCGTGTAAACATTTCAGTAGCCAAGAAACATGTAAAAGTTTTAAAATAATTTATGGTGTTTATTACCTGAATGTGTTGCGATCATAATGATGATCATTGTGCGCAGCGCCATTATCAGCAACACAAAATCAAATGCAGGAATTTCTATGTGGCTGTTGCTGCGGACAGCTTGTGTTTTCCCGGGGGGTTATTTTTATACACCATGTCTGGCCAAGCTTTCACAGAAAGACAAAAAGAAAGAGGAGTCCGAACACAACAATTAATTGTTTTGGGTTTACACGACCTATGCATCCCCATCTATAGCCGCTCTCGTTTGTGTACCACGGCAAGTCATGTGCTGCCACTAATAAAACCACCATCGCTTGTGGATCGATCCACTTGCCACTACTCTCGCGAATCTGAATCATTGCCTAAAAACAAACAAAAAAAAAAAAAAATTCTATCCCCCAGAATTATTATCTTAAGAAATTTGAAAGAAATACTCTGTCTTGTTTTGGTCAATACCCTACTAAAATTGGGGAAGCATGTTAAAAGCTTGCAAACTATTTTGTTGTAAAAGATCTTGAAAAGTCAAGAGGCTTTTGGTATACTGAGGCCATTTTATGACTCTTTAACACACCTTCAGAAGTTGTCTGCAGGCTCTCTTATCTTTAAATGAAGTGGAAGCTTCAACGCTCTTTGCTATTAAAGAATTTTTTGTCAGTGAAACATACATTTTTTATTCCATTATCACTATGCAATTTTCATTGCGGCAATTCTCAGTTTGTGAAAAAAAATTAAATAATACAAATGAAGTCTTTAACTCTTGTCTCTCTCTCCCTCTTACAAAATCATGATTGCTGCCATATTTGTCGATTTTTTGGGTAAAGAGTCTAAACGTAATCAAAAAGCCGTCGCGGCTAGAGTCAGAGACTAGCGTCATGACGCTGAAATAGAATCTATTCTATTTTGGCAGGATCGCTCGCAGTGTTCTCCTCCCTCATCAAATTTCTCTCTGTAAATATTGCCACATTTTTGCAAAAAATCGTCAGTGGTACCAACATTTAACGAGGAGTTGTAAGTGGAAAATGTGGTAACATTTGTTAAACGCCAATATCTGTCAAAAATTGTCTTAATTTCTGTGAAAAATTAATAGAAGAAGTGAAAAAATATATGTATTTTATATTACTTAGTATCCAGAGAATATAAAAAAGGAAGACATTTGGAAAGCGATTGCCAAATCACGAAATACTACTGGTAAGAACTAAGAAGAATAAATTTTGTAAAATTTATGCAATTTGTGATCGGCTTGAGGACTTTTCTCTTTAATTAAATTCACAGGAGATATGCATCTTAAATGGAGTTCCTTGAAAAAATTCAAAGTTACAGAAGCTAAACATTATGTCTTAAATGGTTTGCAAAAAAGAAAACATTTACATTTTAGGACGATTGGAAACATTTTAAATGAGGACAACTCTGATGTCGAAATGTTAGTTGAAGGACCTTAGCCGACTAGTTCGACATTCTCCACCTCCAAAGAGAAAAGGCGAAATCAAAAATATGATATTGAGGTGGAAATCTGTTATGTTCCGAAAGCTGCCCAAAGCTCGTTGGTGGACTCAGAAGAAAAGAGCAGGACTAAATAGATGTTTGAGTTTTTACAAATGACAATAAGTGATTTGAAATTATCTCTTGACGAAAAAGAAGAACTTAAAGACAAAATATGGAACATTGTCAGAACCGAAATTAAAATGTGTAGTAGTCTCGTTGCCTTTATTTATTTATTATTAATTTCTGTTCGTATTTTTATTCATTTAATTCCTTTTAGTTATTCTTTTCATTAAGCTTAAGTATTGATTTTTTCATCTATTATTATATTTTGTTCCTTTTATTTTTAAGAAGCATTTTGAATTAATTTCGAATATTTTGTTTTCATACCCTACATTTAAATCAAAGGTGATTTGGAATCCTGATATGTGATATTAAATAAAATATTGTATGTGATGGTAAATAAAAAGAAAAAAGTAAAGCAAATCATGGACAATATAAATTTTTTCTTTAATGTTTCGATGAGCAAACGCTTTTGAGGTTGATCGATTTGCAGTATTTGATCTGTGTGATGGCAAGTTATTTTGTTATAAAACTTAATCTGTTGCAATTGTACAGTAATAACTGTCATCTTTTTGAAAAATTAGGAAATTTTGAAGAACTGCTATTGCCAAAACAAATTTGTAATAATTTCGATCGAAATCACTGCGTATAATTTTTGACGCTATACTCTCACTCTCTTTATTTGGTTTCGCCACCAACGAATTTTCTCGACGCTGACTCTTGACTCTTTGATTGTGTTTAGACTCTAAATGCCTATTTCTTAAAATGTTGAAAAATTTATCTTTCTTTTTCAAATCAATTATTAAACAAAACAATAACACGGAACATAAATTGTTAGTCTATCTCTGTATGTATATTCTCGATCGTCATACAATTCTTAGAATATCTCTCCATGCCATGTCTGTCAATCATACTACAGTCCTTAAAATTTAATGTATTGGGCTGAAATTTGATGCAGATAATGTTTTACAATAGGCAGGTTTCGTTAGATTATGTCTTGATAAAGCTACCTTAGCTAAGAATACTCGCCAAAAAGGGTTAAAATCGGGCCGTATTTAAGCATAGTTGCCATAAAGACGATATCGCGATGAAATTTTTTTAACTCATTTAAGGCGTTTTCGGTTCGAACTTCTTTCATGGTGGTGAATGTGTAAAGTTTGGCTGCAATTGAGGCGCTTTGACTTTAATTAATCTAGTAGCCTTGATTGCTGCATATAATTCTCGGATTGTTAAGATTGATACTCTGTTCGGCTTTTCACGCGAACAACTGTCAAAATCCGTATAAAAAACCAGTAAGGAAAGGAAAAGTCAGGCGGAGCTGACTAATAATGTATGGAACCTATGTAGAATTTTGCATTCCTGCATGAATGATATAAATGCATAGAAATAATTATCACAAACATGTTTTCATTTAATTTTTTGTCTCATTTTTTGTTTGAATCCAGTTTTGTTTTAAATTACGATCGTGATTTAAATTTTGGCACTTTTCAATTTAAAAAATTAATTGATTCAATCCTATTTTAAATTAAATCAGAATTTTTTTTCAATTACGTTGGTGTTTGAAATTTTCAATTAAAAATTAATTGATTCAATCACTTTTTTAATTGAATCTGACCTTTTTTTTCAATTACATTCGTGATTGAAATTTTAAAAAATTAATTGATTCAATAATTTTTTTAATTGAACATAAAAAAATTTTATGTATAAAATGTGATTGAAAATTTAATCGACAAGACCACCATTTGTTCGCCAATTTATTAAAAACATCTGATTTTATAGAGGGACAGCAGCTGTTTTCATGGAACTGTCGAACGAATCGAGTGTCAAAAAGAAACAAAAAAATTAGTTGTCTAGGCAGTAAGATCTTTCAATAATTTTTTAACGGAAACTTTTTTAAACTCACAGCACTGTTATAGGGGTCCGCTTTACTCTTTACATATGGAAGATTAATCTTCCCCACAAACAGTCCTTCGACTACCTTACGGCATCGATCTATACCCTCCACCATAGGATGAGGGCATACTAATTTCGTCATCCTGTTTGTAACTCCTCGACAAAACTCCTTTCAGTTTTAATATTCCTGATGGTCATAACATTTTTAGTCAATCTAGCCTTGTCCGTCCGTCCGTCTGTCTGTCGAAAGCACGCTAACTTTCGAAGGAGTAAAGCTAGCCTGTTGAAATTTTGCACAAATACTTCCTATTAGTGTAGGTCGGTGGGGATTGTAAATGGGCCATATCGGTCCATGTTTTGATACAGCTGTCATATAAACCGGTCTTGGGTCTTGACTTCTTGAGCCATTAGAGGGCCCAATTTTTATCCGATTTAGCTGAAATTTTGCACGAGGTATTTTGTTATTGTTTCCAATAACTGTGCTTTGTACATTTTAAATCAGCCCATAACCTGATATAGTAAGAATCGGCCCGGCCGAACATAGTACGCTTCTACTTGTTTTTATTTATTTCATAATGTTACTGCCTCGCAACTCTTCCTTTTATAATTCGGAAAAACAATATATTCCGTTTCATTTTTGGAGAAACCCCGGAGGTGTTTTGTTTTTAAGGAGTGATCATGGATTCAAACATAAATCTCAAATTCGATTTACAGGAGTTTTACATATCTGAACCATGTTGCATTGAAATCGAGGGAGCGCCCTATACAGCGGGCTTTTTTCTAAAGTTTCAATATAACATTTGAATATTTTCAATTACACTTTTAATTGATCCAATCAAAAAATTAATTGGATATTTCGAAATTTAAATAATTATTTTATTTGGATAAATTAGAAATAAATTTTTTAATAGAAAATTTTTTTCGTGATTGAAGCAGTTTCAATTAAAACTGAATTGGATCAATGAATTTCGTGATTGAAACCGATTTTTATTTTTTCTGTGTGGGAGCTATGCCTAAATCTGAACCGATTTTGTTTCAAAATCAATAGCGTTCGTCCTTGGAGCAAAAAAGTGACTTGTGCAAAATTTCATGACAATCGGACAACAAATGCGATCTGTACATTGATTACAAGAATACAGACAGACAGAGGGGCATAGCTAAATCGAATCAGAAAGTGATTCTAAGCCGATCGGTATACTTATCAATGGGTCCAGCTCCTCTCCTTCTTAGCGTTGCAAACAAATTCACAAAGTAATAATACCCTGTACCACAGTGGTGGTGTAGGGTATAAAAGCGTATAAGCTAAAGAGATGTGAAATAAAATAAATGCTTTTTTTACGCCAATGGCTTAACAGGAGTACTTAAAAGTAAATAAATTATAGTGAAATATGAATGTAAGATTGAGTTAGTGCAAAAAATTTCATGTAATTACGTTAAAAAAAAATTACGATATTTTGTTAAATTTTTTCGCAACAATTCTGAAAACTTGACTTTAGATTACTCTGCTCTCTCTCTCACTCTTTCTTACAAACTGAGAATTGTGACAAGTGCAATAGCCTAGTGTGAATCGGGAGTTTGAATGCAAACTTTTTCCATTTGTAGAAGAGAGAGCGGTAAGAAGTTTGGTGTCCCTCTTAAGACTAAGAATTTCTCCAAGTTTATAGGGTGTTTGGTCAATCGTCTTCGAAATTGCCCATTGGCATATTTATATCGGCAAAAATTCGTGAGCAATTTTTGTTATGTTAAGGATTTCCCCAGTAATTTCATGTGATCTTCATGCAATTCTGTAATGACCAACTGTGAGATGGATTATTTTCTACAGCAGCAGACACTCACTTGTTCATTCATATCGGTTATCGGGGCTCTCTATGAAGAGGGTCCATTCTCTCTCTCTCTCTCTCCCTCTCTCTCTATTTCTTGAAAGAATTTTTTTTTTCATTAGGCACCACCACTGATCTTTGGGCCAAGAAACCACAAAGATTGGCAATGGGGACATACAGACGGTAAACATTTTGCCGTCTGTCTGGCTGTGAAATATAGAACTATATGCTCAGTACGATTTTGAACGTCCATCGCCGTGTTGTGAATCTTTTTCAAAGAGCGTGCGTTTAACGGTAGATTTAAGAAAAAAATTTAAACGGGCAGTTTTATGAAATAGCACATAGGGACATTGTATTAAAAGAGATGAGAGGATACAATAACAGCTCTAAGTTCTAGCCCAACAAAGGCAATGAGCCCTGATATTATTAAAATATATCCAAATAAGCCAAAAGAACGCATAGAAAAGCAAAAGAAAAATCAATACAAAAAGAAAGGAACAATTATATGCCTCAAGAAAATCGGATGCGACTATCTTTGCATTGGATGTGACACTTTTGCTGTGAGCGATTCTGTTTATTACGTAAAACACAAATCAGAAGTGCAACAACCAACCATTCAAGCGTTTGGCCAATCCCATCCAACGCAAGCAGCCACGATCACGCAGTGAAAACGTAATTGATTGTGGCTTTTGCTTTGGCCACTTTTCACTTGCGGATATTTTGGTCAAAAAAAAACAAACTGCAAATAATTGCAACTAATAATAAAATATCCTCAACATAGAGCCCCCAGATCAGGGAATAATAACAAAAACCTAGAAAAAAATCCTTTTCAAACAACTGAAAAAGGTTTAGGGACATGTAATTTTTTGCGTGTGTGTGTGTGTGTTCAAAGTTCATTCGAAATCTATTAAAGTCTAGAATAAATAAAAATTAGAAAAAAGCGTTGAAAGATAAAAAAATCGGCAAATTTAAGGAATTTCATGCAATAAAAAACTTAATATGTCGCTGACAGAAAATTCGCTAAAAAACAAAAACACAAATGCTCAATGCCCGTATCGAAGCCCGCACCCGCACCCGTGCCCGTGTCCGCGTGTTTTTGTTTTTCAATACTAATTCTCTTTGATATATGAATGAATAAATTTAAATTGTCTGCCATTAAGAAAAAAATGTGAAGAGCTGAAAAAGTGAAAACGAAGACAAATTCGAAGACAAAATCTCATCTAACATAATTTTTCGTTTTTTTTTCGACCGCTGCTAGTTGTTGTTGTTACGTAGTGGTGATGGTGGTGGTGTTTGGTAGTGATTTTCCAAATTTCCCCCAAAAACGAAGAAAAGAAAAACCCATGTCCAAGTGGTTTATTTCATTATCTTACAAATGAGTCAGTTATGAATTGGAATCTGTCGTTGTTGTCGTCTATGATGTTGGTGTTGTTATTTTTTAAATTTAATTTTGGCATAGACGAGCTTTTTTTTAGACAATTATTTTTATTCTACATTTTGTCCAACACAGATTTTTGGAGTTGATTATATATTCAATATTTGGGTTATTTTGTTTTGCTTTTTATTTTAACTCATCTTTATCCGATTTGTTACCACGATGTGAGTTTTTGTGTATGTGTGTGTGTGTTTTTTACAAATAAAATAATTTAAAAAGCCATTAAATGTGTTTTAGAATTTTGAAGTGTCTCTTTTGGATAGCAAAGTGTTTAAATGGCCCAGAAAAAAGGGTTTTGGCCAAGCTATTAGTATAATTGTTGAGCGATTGTAATGACAGGAAATTGATTAGAAATAAACATTTACGGCTCGACTGACTTTTTTTTTGGGTGTTGTTTGCTTTGGCGACCTGTAGGCGTTCAAGTACCTATGAATGTAATGACTTTTATAATTATAAGTTGGGTTAATGATTGTTCGGGGGAAGGGTAGCATTGGAGTAGTTAGAGGGGTTCTTGGTGGGGCGAGGGAGAAGAGAGCTAGACCCATTAATCGACTCAGAATCGCATTCTGACTCTATTTAGCAATGTCCGCCTGTCTGTCCATGTTAATTTGTGAACAAAGTACGGGTTGCAATTTTCATCCAATCGTCATCAAATTTTGCACTGGCATTTTGACCGCTGGGAAAAAATCGGTTCGGATTTCGATCAATATGTTCGTCGGAATTGAATAATTGGGCCATTTATCAACCGATTGCCACGAAAATGGGCATACGATATATAAATCTCTTATGACAATATACATTCTTATTAAATTTGATCAAAATCGGTACAGATTTGTATAAAGCTTCCATATACAGATATACCGCCTTATTTGCACACAAAAACAAAAAATTTTGGCCATTAACATTCCACTTAGGAACTTTTTACATATCAATGAGTGCAGTCCGATTCAAGTTTAGGCCCAATGATAAGGGGACTCCTCATTTTTATACCCACCACCATAGAATGTGGGGGGGGGGGGGGGGGTATTCTCGTCATTCCGTTGGTAACACCTCGAAATATTGATTTAGGACCCCATAAAGTATATAGATTCTTAATCGTCTCGACATTCTCAGTCGTTCAAGCTATGTCCGTCCGTCTGACGAAATCACGATAGCGGTCGAACGCGATGAGTTAGGCGTTTGAAATTTTGCATGGATACTTAATATTGATGTAGGTCATTGGCAATTGCAAATGGGCCATATCGGTTCAGATTTGTATATGGCTTTCATATAAACCGATCTGCCGATTTGACTTCTTGAGCCCCTAGAAGATGCAATTTTTGTCCGATTTGGCTGAAATTGTGCACATAGTGTTCTGTTATGACTTCCAATAACTGTGTTAAGTACGGTCCAAATCGGTTAAGAACGTGACATAGCTCCCATATAACCCGATCTCCCCATTTGATTTCTTGAGCCTCTGGAAGCTGCAATTCTCGTCCGATTTGGCTGAAATTTTGCACATGGTGTTCTGTTATGACTTGCAACAACTGCGTCAATTACGGTCTAAAACGGTGAAGAACCTATATAGCTCCCATGTAACCCGATCTCCCCATTTGATTTCTTGAGCACCTGAAAGCCGCAGTTTTTGTCCGATTTGGCTGAAATTATGACTTCCAGTAACTATGCCAAATACGGTTCACATCGGTCAAGAACCTGATACAGCTCCCATATAAACCGATCTCCCGATTTTACTTCGTAAGCCCCTGTAAGCTTCAGTTTTCATCCCAATTGGGCTGACATTTTGCATATAGTGTTTCGTTATGGCTTCCAAAAACTGTGCCAAGTACGCTCTAAATGGGTATATAACCTGATGTAGCTCCCATATAAACCGATCCCTAGATTTTACTTCGTGAGCCCCTGAATGCCACAAATTTTCCCCGATTTGGCTAAAATTTTGCACATAGTTTTCTGTTCTGTCTACCAACAACTGTGTTCAAATCGGTCCAATGTAGGTAGGTTCAAATCGGTCCCATATAAACTGATCTCCCAATTTCTTCTTCTTGAGACCCTGGAAGCCACAATGTTGGTTCGATTTGGCTAACATTTTACGGATAGTACTACGTTTTCACTTCCAACAGCTGTGCCAAGTGATTTTGATTTGGACCGTAATCAGTCTATAACCTGTTATATACCCTTTCTCGATCATCCTTCTTCGGTTCCTAGAAGCTTTATTTTTTGCTGGTTTGGCCAGGGGCAAACTTCTCACATATCAATGAGTGCAGTCCGATTCAAGTTTTAAGCTCAATGATCCTCCTTTTTATAGCTGATTCGGAACGGGGTGCCGCAGTGCGACATCTCTTTAGGCAGAAGTTTTTTAATGGCATAGCACCTCACAAATGTTGCCAGCATTTGGAGGGGAAAACCAATGCTGAAAATTTTTTCCGATGGCCTCGCCAGGACTTGAACCCATACGTTCAGCGTCAAAGGCGGACATGCTAACCTCTGCGCTACGGTGTTCTCCATTTGCACACATAGAACCGTAATTATTACAAATTCGAAGACATTTGATCGAATTTAAGTCCGTTCCGCTCGAATTTTGCCCTTCCCTTACTTGTTTAGAAATTTTTTTAGAAGAGAAGATTTTAATTTGTGGAATATTACTGTAAAGAAGCTTCCTGATTCATCTATTGGTATACATTTCGAAATGTGGCTCTCTCGCATTTTTTGTTATTGCTCCACTAATGTGTACATGACTGGCATGGCCTTTTGTATTTAAATTTAAAGAAGAAAGATTATGGAAAGATCCAAATATTGCCCAAAGTTCTTCTTATCGAAGTGAATAAATTGGAATTGCAAATAAGCCAAATCGATCTTTCCATGTGACTTCTTCATCCCCTAGAAGGAGCATATTTTATCCGATTTAGTTAAACTTCTGCACAAAGACTTAAATATGCTGTCCGCCCCAACGATCTGCAAATCTATCAACTATTTCTGACGCGAAGAAGTATAGGGCGAGTGTACAAATTGAAGAAGAAATCTCAATTTGTATTCTTATACCGTTTATGGCGCGACCGACTTGATGATTTGTGCAAAGAAGTCATAAAGATGTATGTGGTGCCCACGGCATTAAGCCCACAATTAAAGAACAAGGGAAACGGGACCTTTTATGTGATAAAAACGCTGAAAGCCGGGTTTCAAAAATCGAATAGTAACCAGGTATACGACTAACGTTCAAATTATGGAAATAATTGCCGAAAGTGTCTATGGTATACGGAGAAGATTTTTAATTTAAACCAGGAAAAGCTTGTTAAGCGTGGGCCGACTCTTGGGAACCCACCATCATGAATTTTACTAAAAATTTATACAAACTAAATTTAGTTGAAGGGCATAATTTATTCTACAAACCAAACCACTGTCAAACCAGCAAAGCTCCTAGGAACCGAACAGTATGATCGAGAGACCGGTTCATATGGGAGCTATGTGAGGTTATAAATTGATTTTGGACCGCACTTAGCACAGTTGTTGGAAGTCATAAGAGGACATAATCTGAAAAATTTTAGCCAAATCGAACAAAAAGTGTGGCTTCGAGAGGCTCAAGAAGTCAAATCTGGTGATCGGTTTATATGGGAGCTATAACCGAATCTGAACCGATACGGACCATTTGCAATCCCCAACGACCTACAAAATAGCATTAAAAGTAAGTATCTGTGCAAAATTTCAAGCGGATAGCTTTACGCGTTCGACCGCTATCGTGATTTCGACAGGCGGACGGACATGTCTAGGTCGACTCTGAATTTCGGTTCTTAGATCAACATTTCGAGATATTGCAGACAGAATTACTAGATTGGTATACCTTCACCCTATGGTGGTGGGTACAAAAATGAAACTTGTCGATTTATTCCGACCACAGTCTCTTTACTAAAAACCATATCCATTATCTACGTTTTTACATTACTCTTAGATTAGGTTCTCTCAATATCAGTCGGAAAAAGAGACCTGTTGATCCAATATTCGATATATTAATTTGAATATATATTTTCGACAATTAAAGAGCTTTTAGTGAGATACCATGCAACGCAAATAGTATTTGTGTGTATATCGCTTGGCTAACAGTTAAACAATGTAAATGCCTTTATCTGAATCCCATATGATCTTTGCTGATTTATGAATTCGCTCAACGTGTATAGGGTCATTTCAGTTTGGATGTTAGATGTACTCCATTCTTAAGAGACTTTATTTGAGCCCGATATTCTCGTGGGGGTTATGGGAATAAGAAGGCTCTCATAGTGGCGGTTGGTGGGTTTAGAGGGTGGTGTGGACCACATCGTGCTTTTCTCTCAAATACCATTTGCCATTGGTTTGAAGGAAGTTTATGGGATGAGGCGTACCCCAATAACTTGGTCCCAAAATTAGTTATCATATTCGTTTTCTAATCTCAAATACCTTTTATTTGGTCGGTAAATTTGTATTCTTGGGGAAGGGACGGTGCCCCAAATACAGGGTTTCACATTTGGATATCAGATTCGTATTCTACTCCCAAATACCTTTACTTGAGCCCCAAATTACGATGGTCAATAAATAATTGCTGTTTGTGAGGTGTTTTTGGGAAGGGGTAGACCCCCAGAAAATTTGTCCCGAAAATGGGTACTAATTTCGTGCTCTACTCCCCAATACTTTTCATTTGAGCCCCACATTGACCTGGTAAATATGTCCTATTTAGGTGTGTTGTGGGAAGTGGAGTTGTCCCCCATACACTTAGCCTTGAAAATAAATCAGCATCGTGCTCTACTCTCAATATCATTTATTTGCAACCCCTATTGCCAGTCCAATGGCAACAAGTTGGATATCAAATACGTTTCCTAATCTCAAATACCTTTCATTTAAACCCCTTATTGCAAAAGTCAGCAAATATGTCCGTTTTGTGGAGAGCTCCACTCTCTTTAAGACCCAAATTGCCTTGATAACCAAATACGTCCTATTTGGGGGTTGTTATGGGGGTGGGAGGTGCCCTAGACAGTTGGTCCCGAATGTTGATATCAGATTCGTGGTCTACTCCAAAATACCTTTCATTTATGCCCCATATTTGCATAGTCGACAAAGATGTCCGATTTGGGAAATGTTTTGGGGGATGGGGTGGCCATTCAGGGACTTTCTCCGAAAATATATATCAGCTTCGCATTTTCTACTCTAAAGTACCTCTTATTTGAGCCCCATATTGGAATGGTCAGCAAATACTTCCTATTTGGGTGGTGTTATGGGGTGGGTTGGGCCCATAGAAATTTTTTCCCGAATATTGATTTTAGATTCGTTGGGTACTTCCAAAGACCTTTCATTTCAGCCTCGTAAATTTGTGCTCTTTGGGGGGTGTTTTTGGGGAGGGGTGGCCCCCAAAATACTTGGTTCCACATTTGGATATCATATTCGTATTCTACACTCAAATACCTTCTATTTGGGCTCCATATTGCGATGGTTAGTAAATAAGTTCTGTTAGGGGGTGTTTTTAGGGAGGGGAGGCCCCCCAAACACTTGGTCGCACAGTTTGATATCAGATTCGTATTATACTCGTAAATACCTTTCAGTTAAGTCCCATATTGCCACGGTCGGTAAATATGTCCGATTTAGGGATGTTTTGGCGGTTGGGGAGGTCCCCCAAACACTTAGTTCCAAATTTGGGTATCAGATTCTTATCCGCTCTTAAATATCTTTCATATTACTCCCATATTGTCGTGATTGGTCTATATATATATTTGGTATGTTTTGGGGTGGGGCGTTCCCCTAGGTACCCCATCCGAAATTTGGATACAAAATTTTTGTTTTTAGGTTACTAGTAGAGAACACACAAAATTTAGCTTAAATCGCACCACCCATCTCCGAGATCTGGAGATTCTGAAAATAAGATAAGGGGGAGGGTCCACCCCCCACCACGGGATCATTATGCACCATCTGTGAACATTTCAAGAAAATCGGTCCAGCCGTTTTTGAGTGTACACGGAGCAGACAAACAAACAAACACAAATTGATTTATATAAGAGTTAGAAAGAAGAAAGATATGTCGTGCCGTCCAAAAAACTTGTATGGCGCAAAAGGGGTGAAACTTAGTCGCGTCTCTACCGTTGTTTTGCAGTCCTGGTAAATGTTTCTCGAGCAAATGCAGCGATTTCTCATGAGAATATTTTGGTCTATTTCCCATCCGGTGTTCTGTACCATTAGGTGCTGAAGGTTTTCAAAATCTTTCTTGTTTGGTTGATACAAGGCATGCTTATTGTGCCGAATGCTAGAAGTTTTGAGTACATTTGCGATTTAAGCGGATTTAAGGTTTAGCGTTTGTTCAGGCTAAATCGCTGAATTGGAAATTGCTTAGGAGTAAGCTGGAGCAAATACGACCTGGATCAAAAAAAGAATCGCTCTTGAGCCAAGGCAAACCAATAGAATCCAAATTTCGATTGGTTTGCAACTCAATTATTAAAGATCCCAACGAAATAGAAAACAAGAACAAGAAAATAAAACACACGGAATTACAAATATGGAACCAAGATGTGGATTTATTTTCTTATGGATGAGATCTTACCAGTACGGTGTGGACTGTTGTGCAGGTAAAAAAGGAATAGGCAGATTTGCGGAAATTGCAATCGCAATATGGCCGTTTCGTGGGGCAGGCGAACAAAAAAAGGCAAGAAAGTAATCAGATACTTTCTTGCAACTAAAGACGTATTTACACTATAATCTAAGTGAGAAAAATTTGGGGATTTTTAGATTCCCAATTGGGATCATATTTACGGCTTTGACGTAAACAGCGTTGTCGTGAAGAAGGATCACCTGGCCTCTTCTGTTAGTTTTTTCCGTCTGTAGATCCTCGTTTACCGGGTGGAGGTTCTTCCCAATTATTTTGCTCTTCTAAAGCATAAAATAATGGACTAATTCCATTTCATTTTACTCCTTTCTCTTCTTCATAATTACGTAGAGGCAACACTTTATGTCTCCGGTTACTCTTGGTAAATTTTTGCTTATGACCACAAGTATCGCGATGCCGAGCAAGATTTTGAGCGGCAATCAAAATTCAAATTCCTTAAGTCTTTTTCACACGAGCCCCAAGTTTTTTTTTTTTTAGCCAGTGTTGAGTGTTACGACACAGTTCATAATTTCTCGAAGTTGATCTTCATTGCAGTTATCTATGCTGGCCCAACAGAGCGAGGAATGTCTTTAAATTCAAAAGTGTCCATTTAAAACTTGTACTGTATTTAATGGAATATGCATGGGTAAATTTTCAAACGGCAATTCCATGTTATGTTGGGACTAACGTTAAAAAATGTTACCATGTATGTCATGTTTAATATTGAATTATTCTTTTCATTCAAAGTCTGTGTTTCTAAAGAAATGTATGCAGAAAATGAACTTGTCTTCTAACTTGTCTTCCAAATATCTTGTAGTCTTTTCTGTGTTGAACAATGAGTAAAATTAGTTAGTTAGTTACTCAGCCGTATGAGTAACTTGAATAGTTTATTAATAATACGCAAGGATGTGTCGTCATGACATAATTTTTTAATACTAGGGATTCCGTTTTCAAAATACCGTCTGACTTAATAATCTCTTGTTAAATTGTTTAACCTTTTGTGCCCGATTCTATACTTTTACGGCCTATGCTAGCCCATTACTTTACATATTATGGGCTTGTCTATCAATCGCTTTAATAAATATTGTTTTATGTCTTGTCGAATGAGTAGTGGCAGATTTGTCTTAAATCCCATAATTTATCTTTTTTTTTAATAATTTAACCCTTATATGTGAGGATATGATGTTTTTTTCTCAATTTTCAATTAGCAAAGTATGTGTCTTACTCATCACTGGCTGATTGGCACTATTGCATTGTTTCGCCAATGGAATATTCTGTGTTTAGTGTTGTTGTTTTTTCTTGGCTAATCCTTAGCTTAACCACTTGATATGATATGACGAAAATGCCACTCGAAATAGCCGAAATGGCATGAAATGAAACAGACTTTCCCCAAATCATATGACAAATGAGCTCATACAACCTTTGCATACAACCATCTACACACTTTGCCTACCAACACAATGATGCATTGTCTGCTAGTCGGTGTTGTTGGTAAATTTCTTTGGTTGTTTAATTTCTTGTTTTTTTTTTCAAAATTTCTTTACAACAAATTCATTGAACTCTTACAAGGTCTTTCGGAAAAAAATGACATTTAGGGAGGTGATATATTTCAAAATGTGTGTCTAAACTTGTATGTTTGCTATTGTGTGAGTGTGTGTGTGTGTGTGTGTGCGTGTAAAATTTGTGTATAAATCGAAAAAAAAGAAAACAAATTTTAAAGAGGGGCACGTCCCAGACTATTGTGAAATTGGTTAATTTGTTAACCTTGAATTTTATAGAAAGGAAGACTGTAGCACGAGAGCCACAGTTAAATCCCTAGGGGAAAATTATTATGACTACCACCCACCAACGCCAACCAAAAATAGAAGGACCAAAAGAGTAGCACGAATTTAAAATATCCTCTTCTATCCTTTTGAGTGTTATTTATATTTGGGTTGTCGTTCTTATTGCTTAGGAAGAGGAATCGCTCGAGAGCGAATATCAAATTCGTTGTCACAAGTGGACGCTTAAGTGTTTTCTGTAGGGCAGTTTAACTTTTTGATGAGACAGGCATATACTTTCTATTTTTATACCCTCCACCATAGGAAATATCCAATTCCGTTGCGACGCTACAGTCTTCAAAAATAGAGATATTGAGCTAAAACTATGCACAGATTCTTTGTATGCCCTTAGGCGGGTTAAGTTCCAAGATGGGCTATAGCGGACGATTTAAGATCCTAAGCCTATAAAAGCTACGTTTCTTTTCCTATTTTGCTAAAAAATTCTCTTGATTAAGGGTCTTTAGCTCATAACAGGCGCATTTATTATCCGATTTCGATGAAATCTGACACAGTGACTTATGTTTGGCTTTTCCACATCCGTGTCCTATATGGTTCAGATCGGTCCACCTTCGGATACTGTGGAATTGCAAAAAAGGCCAAGATTTTAAAGTTGGCCCGAACTTAATGCCTTTTTATTTGTTTACAATCGGATATTGTCCGGTTGCAGACCGTAGGGTTATCTGTTTCTATTACAAATAGAAGTACAAACATCTCATTTTTAAAGTTAGGAAAAGCTATGAAACGTGTTTTTGCTTTGTAATAGCATTTGACTGGTTTATTAGATTACGATTCCGTTTGGTACCTATGATCTTAAACATACCTGCCAATTATAGTCTAAATCGGTTGATTTGATTTGATTACATTTTACAATTCTATGATATTATTTTGTTGTTTGTGTTTGTAGATAAATTTGATATTATAAAAAATAAAAAAAGCTAGTAAAAAAGCATTGTTTGGCCGAGCCGAACTTTGTATACGCATGGGTATATATGTAAACCCCCATTCGTCACAATTCGGTAAAAATTGAATAACTTAAGCACCCAAATTCGGAACGGACATTGAGTGGTCTAATAAATACAAGTCAATGTTCAATTTTGTAGAACAAAATAGTGGTCTTTTTGGCAGCTATATCCAAATGTAAACCGTTCCGAAACATAACATAAGTCACTGCGTCAAATTTCAACGAAATCGTATAATAAATGCGATTTTCATAGGGCCAAGACTTTAAATCGAGAGATCGTTCTATATGGCACCTATAACCAAATCTGGACCGATCTGGACCAAATTAAACAAGGATATAATAACCATCCTATTTTATTATAACTCCACTACTATTGGGTTGCCCAAAAAGTAATTGCGGATTTTTCATATAGTCGGCGTTGACAAATTTTAAGCATTAATCGAATTGGGTCGTCATGTAAGTGAGCGTGAGATAGGAGAGAAGTTAAATATACCAAAATCAACCGTTCATTATCACATAAAAAGTCTTGGACTGGTGAAAAAGCTTGATATTTGGGTACCACATGTATTGAAAGAAATTCATTTAACAAACCGAATCAACGATTGTGATATGCACCTTAAACGCAATGAATTCGCCCTATAGCCCTGACCTTGCACCATCAGACTACCATTTATTTCGATCTTTGCAGAACTCCTTAAATGGTAAAACTTTCGGCAATGATGGGGCTATAAAATCGCACTTGGTTCAGTTTTTTGCAGATAAAGGCCAGAAGTTCTATGAGCGTGGAATACTAAATTTGCCAGGAAGATGGCAAAAGGTTATCGAACAAAATGGCAATTATATATTTGATTAAAGTTCATTCTAAGTTTTACTAAAAAATGCATTTACTTTCTTTTAAAAATTTCAATTACTTTTTGGGCAACCCAATATATCGGTAGTTATATCTTAATAGGCTGGTATCGATCATATTTTATTCAGGTCCCGAGAATTCATGTACCAGTAACATTTTCAGACAATAAATCTACTTTGTGTGGGATTAAGACCCTAAATTTGAAGATCGGTCTATATGACAGATATATCTATATTGTCGGATCTGATTCATATATTGGTCGGATGTCGGGAGGCTTTAACCAACTCACTATTTGAAATTTCGACGAAATTGGATAATAAATAAAGCTTTTATGGGCTTCAGACCCTTTACCGGTAGATCGGTCTATATGACAGCTATACCCAAATAAAGTCCGATCTGAACCAAATTAAAATCGAATATTGGGAGGCCTAAAACTACTGATTGTTTAAAATTTCAGCGAAATCGGATAAAAAGTAAAGCTTTTATGGACTTCAGACCATTTATCGGGAGATCGATCAATATGGCAGCTATATCTTAATATAGTCCGAACTAGTTCATATTCAGGTCAGATGTCGGGAAGCTCAAAATAACCCACTGTTTCAAATTTCAGCCAATCGGGTAAAAAATAAAGCTTCTATGGGCTTCAGACTCTTTACCGGCAGATCGGTCTAAATAGCAGCTAAATATAGTCCGATCTGAACCATATTTGGGTTCTAAACTGCTCACTGTTTCAAATTTAAGTGAAATAGGATAAAAACTAAAGCTTTTATCTGCATTAGACTCTTTATCATGAGATCGTTCTATAAAGCAGCTTTATCCAAATATGGTCCGATTTGGCCCGTTGCAGAACTTAACCAGCGTGCATCAAAAAGACGCATCTGTGCCAAATTTCATTATCTCAATATCTCAATTTTTGAAGGCTGTAGAGTGATTGGAACAGACGGGCGACGATCCGAATTATATATACTTTTTAGGGTCGGAAAATGATATTTCGATGTGTTGCAAACGAAATGACTACATGAATATACCCTCTATCCTACGGTGATGAGTACAATAAACTATAAAGTTCATTAAGAAGTATTGACACATGCAATCTACTTCTTCAAAGTTTTTACATTTATGTAATTTTCATACCCTACATCATAGGTTGTGGATGTACAAACTTCGTCATTTCTTTTGTGACTCATCGATCAATTCGGCTGAGGCCCTATAAAGTTAACATTTACTAGGACGTGGGCTTATTTAATGAAAAAGGTTTTCGTAGAGACAATTTTTGAAGGTTAGAAGAAAGCGTTAATATCCCACAAAAAGCGTTTAATAAAAACTTTTTTTAATAGAGTATATGATATATGCTTGTTATTTTGATAGCCAATTCATTCTTAATTTGCAATCATTTGCATAGGCCACAAATCTTGTGACATTGTTAAAACATTTCAAATTCCATGGCAAATAGACCGTCTGCAACAAATGAAGAACGGAATATTTGAAGCAAAAAAAAAACATATAGATATATACCAAAAAAACATATGTATGTGAGTATGTATTTATTTGTGTTATATGTAGGTATGACGTCAAAGTTAGAAAAAATCTATTTTTCGCATTTCACTCCACCACAATAAAAAGTCATAAGATTTTTTGAAGAATTATTATCCACCACGGTGTGTGGTATGGCCCCCGAGCCGCAACGAGATATAATCGAAATGCTTTGTTTTGATAGTAGGTGGCATGGGCCATCGCATACGATAGCATCTATTTTTTGGTATTTATACATGGAGAGAGAATATCGCTATAGGCAAATATCGCTAAATACTTGTCCATATATCTTGGACGTTAAGGGAATCGAAAAATAAACAGAAAACATCGAGTCTTGGCAATTTTTGGCCCCTGGAGTTTCAAGCAAACCACCACGGAAATCATAAACAATCGCACAAAATCAATTTACAAAATAGCAACAAACTCTTTGAATATTTCCACAAATTAGCAACATGTGCAAGAGATAGTGGTGAACGCCCAACACCGCCACCCCCTCAAAAAGAAAGAAAAGACTGATGAAATACAGGAGAGAAAGTGAGCGCGATCTGAAGAGCGGTCGGTATTGAAACAAATTACTCGAAAACATAAACACGTCATAAAGTGAACTGCAACAAAAAAGAAAAAAAAAAACACAAAAAAATATCGAAATATTTGCAATTTGAAATAACAATCATTGAAATTTTAATAAACGTTCGCCCCTGGGTGAGCGTATGTGTGCTTCAGCGTATCGAAGAGTGTTTCATAGGAGTATAAAACGAAGCCGCCAACATGTCCTGCTGTGGCGTTATCAACACCATACGACCTCCCATCGATATGGCCTCCCAAAGTGATATACTCAAGGTAAATCTCTAATAATGAGGTCCTTTACATCCCTTGGGTTCTCCTATGTTAAGAGAACGAAAAAAGGCCTCTCGTATATAGCCTAGACTATATTAGATTAAATTAGCATACCTTAAAAAAAAAAAACAAAAACAAAAAGAGAACCAGCAAACTAATGCCGAGTTTTTCTTTTCTTCTTAAATTTTTTGTTTTGTGCGTTTTTTTTTGTTTGTTTGGTTTTAATTTTAGATAAAATATGATCCCCGTCTAGATATAAATCACAGGGTAGGCAAAAAAAAAAATCAATGCATAGCCAATTTGTTTTTGCCCATTCAAACAACAGCCAATCAATCATACATGTAGAACAATTGAAACGATCACCAAATGCCATAAGCATTCACTGCGTGTGTGTGTGTGTGTGTGTGTGTGCGTGTAAAGGGTTTGAAGGAGGAAAAGTTATATGTATTGGGTTGCCCAACAAGTAATTGCGGATTTTTCATATAGTCGGCGTTGACAAATTTGTTCACAGCTTGTGACTCTGTAATTGCATTCTTTCTTCTGTCAGTTATCAGCTGTTACTTTTAGCTTGCTTTAGAAAAAAAGTGTAAAAAAGTATATTTGATTAAAGTTCATTCCAAGTTTTATTAAAAATGCATTTACTTTCTTTTAAAAAATCCGCAATTACTTTTTGGGCAACCCAATATATATATTTTTTATGATTCAGTAATATCAAATTATTCTGTAGGGCATGCAGATCTAGGTAAAAAATGATCAAAATTAAGTTAATCTAATATTCCATTTGCATACATATAGCGATAACGATCCCCTTTTTCTATGAATACAAGCTTTGAGGAGCCTGTGCAGCGGAAGCCAGATGTATTGCTCATTGCCTTCAGTCCAGGGAAGTTTAGTGCAGTCACCAGCTCTTGCGTTACCAATTCTAATACCTTACGTAACATAACTATTTATGATGGCATTCAATTGGAATGTCAACTCCATTCCAATTTGCTGTGGGTAACATTTCGATTTAAGCCGCAGCTATCTTTTCGAAGGCTGTTATACTCTAACAGAGATTATCCATAGTTAGGCTGAGGCTGAAATTTCAGCGGTTCTTGACCAGCGTACCATCATACCGTGAGAAAGAGGCATCCAAGGCCATTTCTTTTTTTCTTCGATTCAGCTCAATTTTACAATCGTCCAAACAGGTTCGTCTAGAAACAAAACAACCAGCGTCGTAGCAAGGGGGTGTCTCGAATGATTTTTTTTTTAAACTATTTTTAATGAAATTTTTTCCAAACACAAAATTTGAGCGTCAAATTCTTTAGCGAAAAGGCCGGACTCCCTCCAAATTATCTTTTTAAAGACAACATTTCATTTCATCAACATACATTTTTTTTCTACATTTTTGTTTGTTTCTCTTTCGAGACGAGCTCAATGATCGGAGATTTTCTTTGCAAAGGAACCACTATGGGACATGTTTCGTCTTTGTGGGACGGCTTCAAGGGCCGTACGTTGGTATATTGCATTTGTATCGTATTTATTGCGAAAACGCCTCTATGATACAATTACCACACCCAACAACCGTGTCTTTTAGCTGTACTTTTGCCAATGCTTGTGTTTTCGTGTAATGAGAGATTTTTTGTCTGCAATAATTACACTACTTCCACGGTATGCACATGATTCTGTGCATCTGTTGGAAGTTGTATTGATGACTTCGAACGGCAGACAACGGCTGTTGCTGTTGCTAAGTGTGCGCAGGTTCGAATCACAGCCGGGCTTTGGCTTATCTTTATACCTACCACCATAAGGGGTACAATTCAAACAGAATTGTAGCATTTTGAAATATTGATCTAGGTCCGCATAAAGTATATGTATATATTATTGACTCTCTCGACTCTCTGAGTCAATCTAGCCATGTCCGTCCGTCTGTCGAAATCACGATAGCGGTCGAACGCGTAAAGATAGCCGCTGGAAATTTTGAATAGGTACTTAATATTTATGTAGGAGGTTGGGGATTGCAAATGGGCTATATCGGTTCATATTTGGATATAGCTCCCATCAAGGACGTAGCCATGATTTTGTTTACAGAAAAAAATTTTAATTAAATTTATTCTAAACACAATATTTTAGTAAAACCTTTTAAAATGACAAATTTCATATTTATAATATTTTACAGAGAGAAAATTTGGATCAGACCACCTCAAAACTATTCTTCTGAAGTTCAAAATTTCAATGATTTTTTTTCTAAACAAATTGTAATGCAATTTTTTCTAAATACATTTTAGCGTAATATTTTTAAAAACAGAATTTCATTTAAATTCAAAATTTCAATAAAAGTTTTTCTAAAAATTACATTTTAATGATTTTCTTTAAAGGCTATATTTTCGTGATAAATTTTCTAAAGACAAACTGTTGCCCCGTCTACCTCGAAAATATTTTATAGAGCCAAAATTTAAAAAAAAAAAAAAATTATTACTAAAATGCATTTTGCTACACATTTTTAGTTTTTTTATTATGCTTTTCTGTTCCAAATAGAAACATAATGAGAAATCACAAAATACAAAATGGAATTTTTTCTATGTAAAAATAAAAATTGAAAGACTTTTTTTCTAAAGGCAAAAGTTAATGAAATATGTATAAAGGCAAAGGTTGCTCAGGCCCGGGCATCCCCGATACTATTTTTTCTAAAAGAAAGATTTCGATAAATTTCAGTAACAGCTTTTCAAACGAAAACATTTCTATAGACAATTTTCAATAAATATTTTAAAAGACAAAATATTAACCCATTACACTTGGCCCTCGATTCCCTTGTCCAATTTGGATGAAGTTTCATATATTCATAATTTAGAGCTTTTATACTGACATTGTAAAATCTTGGCTACGTCCCTGGCTCCCATATAAACCGATCTCCCGATTTGACTTCTTGAGTACCTAGAAGTCGCAACTTTTGTCTGACTTGGCTGAAATTTTGCACATAGTGTCCTGTTATGACTTTCAACAAATGTGCTAAGTACGGTTAAGATTGGCCAAGAAGTATCTTAAAGAATACAAAGTATCTTAAAGAATACATTTAATTTCGGATTGCCTATTTTTGTTTAGTTTTGGCAGAAAATTAACTTTTGCGATCGGTCAAAAAATTAAACATCGACAGTGCCATCGATAGACTACGGCAGTAAACATTCAAACACCCCATCTAAGTTATAACTAACTAAGACATTTTTTATACCTACCACCGAAGGATGGGGGTATATTCATTTTGTCATTCCGTTTGCAACACATCGAAATATCCATTTCCGACCCTATAAAGTATATATATTCTTCTTCTAAAAGCCACATTTTATATCTGATTTGGGTGAAATTTGGCACAGTGAGTTGTGTTAGGCCCTTCAACATTCTTCGTCAATTTGGCCCAGATCGGTTCAGATTTGGATATAGCTGCCATATAGACCGATCCTCCGATTTATGGTCTTAGGCCCATAAAAGCCACATTTATTATCCGATTTTGCTGAAATTTGGCACAGTGAGTTGCGTTGAGCCCTTCGACATCCTTCGTCAATTTGGCCCAGATCGGTCCAAATTTGGATATAGCTGCCATATAGACCGATCTTCCGATTTATGGTCTTAGGCCCATAAAAGCCACATATATTATCCGATTTTGCTGAAATTTGGGACAGTGATTTTCCTTAGGCCCTTCGACATCTTTCTTCTATTTGGCCCTGATCGGTTCAGATTTGGATATAGCTGCCATATAGACCGATCTCTCGATTTAAGGGTTTGGGCCCATAAAAAGCGCATTTATTGTCCGATGTCGCCGAAATTTGGGACAATGACTAGTGTTGGGCCCTTCGATATTTGTCTTCAATTTGGCTGAGATCGGTCCAGATTTGGATATAGCTGCCATATAGACCGATCTCTCGGTTGAACAATGACATGTACTTATAAGCATTTGGTCTACATCGGATGATATCTATAGAGCTGCTATGGGGCATAAGGTATGCATTTTTCACTGGATTTTGACGAAATGTGGTTCACATATATACCCGAGGTGGTGGGTATCCAAAGTTCGGCCCGGCCGAACTTAACGCCTTCTTACTTGTTTTTATTTATTTGCATTAAATTTGAAACAGATTTCTCCTTATGTCTTAGAACATGAACCAGATCTAGAAATCTAAATACTATTTTGCTTATATAAAGAAATTAGAAGAGATCTGTCATTTGCCAAATTTGAAATGCAACGATCAATTTGGAGGTCATCGAACCTAATGAGTTTTGAGAATACAGCCAGCCAATGCTTCCGGAATACCCTTAACGCACACTCACATCTTAATGTGGCCCCAAAAAAATGTTCGTTATGCTTTTGCACAAAACAAACACATATGGCATGTTAAGCTTGTTATTGTCAATCTTTCAGAATGACCATCACACCACCGCCACGCTGCAACTGCCCCCAACCGCCCTCTTCCGAATTTAAGCAGAAGCAACAGCATGTCAATCATCAATGCATGGTTTATGCATGCATCATTCTTCTTAGCGATAGTAGTGCAGTAGTGGAAATATTAGTCTCTGTTTCTTGCTGCCTGTATTCGATATCATTTTGAGTGTTTTTTTAAGCCAGCCACACAAATATGCACACACACCCCCACTTTCTAACATATTGCGATTTGAAAGCGTAATTGATGAGTGTCCGGTTATGGGTTTATAGCCCTGCCAATAAAAAAGTAGCCTCGCCGCTTAATCACTTGCCATTGATTTCTATCAACACTTGTTGAATATTAACGTGTAACGTAATCGATAAACGGCATGAATATTTCAGCGCTGACCACATCAGATAGCAAAAAGCTTTCGGCATTTCAGATCCCAGCGAGGCATTTACTCGGCCTCTCTTCTTAGTATATGACCGCTTTGGTGATGGGAACGTCATTTGGGAAATTTATTTGGTGGTGGCGGTGGCGGTGCTTGAGTGCTGTTGATGCCCGCGATCTAGGATCGCGTTGGGGGGGCTGTGTGCAGAAATGTGAGAGACCCATGCATCCATGTCACGACGTCACAAAGAGTCAATAACAATAAAAATGCCAAGAGAAGTGTCTAAATGAATTGATCGGTTAATTGAACATCGAATGTGTTGGTCAGGACATCCCCCTGCACATCTAGAGCCGTTTTTGGCATCATATCAGTGGCCATAAATTTTGTTGGCCTGCTTTGGCTAAGAGCATTGGTCAAAAGATTGATGGCTTTTTACATAAGGAATTTGGGCATGTGATTGGCATTAGGGGTGGAAAGAAAACCCCTTACACTCAACTCTTTGCGAACAACAACATTTTCAAATCCCCACCCCTCAACAAATACCTCTAACCATACAGCCATACTTGTAAGATAGACCACATAGAGAATTTTGTTAATGCACCACCCCTCACTCATCATTGTCTTGTTCTTTCATTTCTTTTCGTTGTGGTTTTTCGATTTTCCCCCTCTGATTACAGGGTCCGGAACAAATTCATGTATCCAAATTCTACAAAGAATCGAAAAATGGCAAATTCGTCTCGTACATCACAGAGAATGTTCGAACCCTGTATCAGACATTTCGTGAAGGTGCATATGCCTCCAACAATGGACCATGTCTGGGATGGCGAGAGACTCTGACATCCCCTTATCAGGTAAGTGGTTAACAAAATTTAGGAATTACTTCTATTTCAATGAATGTTCTTCTTCCTCTAACTTAACAGTGGATTAATTATGATGAGGCACTGCTGCGTGCCAAGAATTTTGGCTCTGGCATGCTTACTCTGGGCGTTCGTCCTAAACAACTGGTGGGCATATATTCACAGAATCGTCCCGAATGGATTTTGTACGAGCAGGGCTGCTATTGTTATTCGTTGGTGGTGGTACCGCTCTACGACACCCTTGGACCAGATGCCTGTGCTTTTATTATACGACAGACTGAAATGTCAATTGTTGTGGTGGAGGACGATGCCAAAGCTGCCCTGCTGCTAGACAAGGCCCCACGTTCGCTGAAAATAATTGTCGCTGTTAAGCCGGTGAGACCGGCTACCCTAGAGAATGCCCGCAGTCGTGGCATACAAATCTACTCATTCATAGATGTTGAAAAATTGGGCGCCAAAAGTAATCACCCCGAAGTGCCACCAACCTCCGAAGATCTGTGTACGCTATGCTATACCTCGGGAACTACTGGCAATCCTAAAGGCGTTATGTTGACCCATGGCAATGTTGTTGCTGGCGTGTGTGCCGTCATATTGCAGCTAGGTAAGGAGAATATTTTTTAATATGAAAAAATGGTAGTCGAATTTTTATGTTGTTATAATGTCGGCAACCTCTGAAACATCGATCCACTAAACTAGGTGAAATTCTTATCCGATTTTTTCAAATACTGTTACTTTTCTCGGGTTTTGTCTGATTTGCCTCAAATTAACTTTGTAAAGCACACCAACCTATGATCGAAATTCCCATGCCAAATACGGTTAAGATAGATCTTTAAGGTACCTTCTCCTGCTCCGGCATTATCATATTGGACTTAAATGTCTGATGCAGATTACTACCTAGACTTGGTGCTCAAGAAGACATAGGCCCCATATAAATCCATTCCCCTATTTTAATTCCTGGGTCTCTAGAAGCCCCTTAAAAAAAATCGATTACAATTTAGTGCGTGAAGTACTCTCTTGACTCATAAATGGATGTGGCCCCATATTAACCGATGCTCCGATTTGATTTTTTCGTGGAATACTAGGTTTGCGCCCCATGCCACTATGGACATATACCTAAGCCAGCAATCGGCTTGTTACGCGTTCTAAATGCCAGAAAGTAACCTAAGTCAGGAATTCTGTGCTGCTTCTAAATCCCTAATTGTTTTCTTTAAGTTGGTTCAAGTCTGGTGTTATTTCCTCACCTAAATACCGTTGTCTGCTAGCCGCGAAAGCTTGGCAATGACATGGTAAATGATCCAACGTCTCATCATCTTCCCCTTTTGAAAAAAACAATGCTATCACTTGTCGCACCGATTTTGCATATGTCGTGCCATCCCCTTACCCTAAACGCCATATCTCGGAGATGGGTGGTACGATTTTGCGAAATTTTGCGTGCCTTTTTATAGTAACCTAAAAACAAAAATTTGGTATCCATATTTCGGGTGGGGCGTCTAGAGAGGCCGCCCCATCCCCAAAAACCACCATATACATATAAAGACCAATCACGACAAAATGGGATTCAAATCAAAGATATTTAAGAGTAGAAAACGTATCCGATATCTAATTGTGAGACCAGGTATTTCGGGGTCAACGCAGTTCACAAGACACACCTAAATCGGACATATTTATCGACCATGGCAATATGGGGTTTAAAAAAGTATTTGAGAGAAGAATACGAATCTGATATCGAAATGTGGGACCATATGTTTGGGGGCCGCCCTTCCACCAAAACACCCTCCAAAGAGCACAAATTTACCGACCATAACAATATGGGGCTTAAATGAATGGTCTTTTGGAAGTAGAGCACAAATCTGATATCAACACTCCCCAAAATACCCCCAAATAGGACGAATTTGCTAACAATTGCAATATGCGAGTCAAATATAAGGTATTTTAGAGTACAACACGAATCTGATGTATATTTTCAAGATCAAGTCACTCAGTGGCCGCCCCATCCCCCAAAACACCCCCCAAATAGGACATGTTTGCCAACTATGGAAATCTGGGGCTCAAATATAAGGTATTTGAGATGAGATAACGAATTTGTTATCTAATTTTGGGGCCAAGTGTTTGGGGGACGCCTCAGCCCATACACTCCACTAAACCAATAGCAATATGGGGTTTAGAGAGAGTAGAGCACGATGCTGATATTTTTTCAGAGCTAAGGATCTGGGGGACCACCTCTACCTCCGAAACACTCCTATATCGGACATACATATTTACTGACCATGGCAAGATGGGGCTGAAATGAAAGGTATTTGCATGTAGAACACGAAATGGATGCCCACATTGGAGATCACATATCTGGGATTCCACACCACCCCCTAAACCCACCAACCGCCACCCTGGGAGCCCCCTCACTCCCATAACCCCCACGAGAATATCGGGCTGAAATAAAGTCTTTTAAGAATGGAGTACATCTAACATCCAAACTTAAATGGCCCTAAACCCTCCGAGCGATGATCTTCAATAAAGATCATATGGGATTCAGGATTCAGTCAATGGGAGTTGTTGTTTTGCACATTTGTTTATCAACTTTGTGGTGGATATTTCTTTATCGTTATCGTTCTTTATGTTACAAAACAATGTGTGTGCCCTAGAAGATCTTGTTGAATTTTCTTGCGCCTGGCAGCCATTTGTGTGTTGCTCTAATGATTCATGTCATTGGACATACCAGAATTTTTGTACCGAAAACATTGTCACTATCCGAGTTTACCATCCGCACTCGTCCAAGCTGCTCAATATACTGACTGCTCTTTGCTCATTCAAAACAAAAAAGGGAAAGTGTTGTGTGTGGGAATTTGCCTATACCAGTGACGAGCACGCAATTGCAATTATTTGCAAGCCCACGGGCCTGCTTGGGATTATTTTCTTGTGTACGTACAAACTAATGTGCAAAAGTGCTTGTATTTTTGCCAACCACTGGTCTATACGTTCAAATACTCACCCTTTCTCTATAGTAGTATAGAGACACAAGAGAATAATTATTGGTCCATTTGCGGCTATCGAAGCACTTTTGCAATTCAAGAGTTTTTGGTTTGGCAACAAAAGGAAGGTGAAACAGTGAGCTGCATTTAGCCTCCCGTCATCATCCGGCCAGAATATTATCCATATCGGACTATATTCAAATACAACTCCCATATAGACCTTCTCCCAATGGCATTCCAATGTATTGCCCGATTTCGTTGAAACAGTGATTTGTAAAAGAGTTTTCGGCAATATAATCAAATATGATGCAGACTAGCTTATAAAGGGTGATTTTTTTGAGGTTAGGATTTTCATGCATTAGTATTTGACAGATCACGTGGGATTTCAGACATGGTGTCAAAGAGAAAGATGCTCAGTATGCTTTGACATTTCATCATGAATAGACTTACTAACGAGCAACGCTTGCAAATCATTTTCAGTGAATGGGCCCTAGAAAAGTTGGCAGAAAATCCGCTTTTTTATCAACAAATTTTGTTCAGCGATGAGGCTCATTTCTGGTTGAATGGCTACGTAAATAAGCAAAATTGCCGCATTTGGAGTGAAGAGCAACCAGAAGCCGTTCAAGAACTGCCCATGCATCCCGAAAAATGCACTGTTTGGTGTGGTTTGTACGCTGGTGGAATCATTGGACCGTATTTTTTCAAAGATGCTGTTGGACGCAACGTTACGGTGAATGAACCATAGGATGGGGATATACTAATATAGTCATTCCGTTTGTCTAAGACCCCATAAAGTAAATATATTCTTGATAGTCTCGACGTACTGAGTCGACCAAGTGTGGACCGAATCGGTCAAGAACCTGATATAGCTCCCATATTAACCGATCTCCGGATTTGACTTCGTGAGCCCTTACAAGTCGCATTTTTTGTCCGATTTGGCTGAAATTGAGCATGTATTGTTTTGTTATGACTTTCAGCAACTGTGCCAAGTGCGGTTCAAATCGGTCTATAACCTGAAGCTCCCATATAAACCGATCTCCCGATTTGACTCCTTAAGTCCTTACAGGCCGCAATTTTTGTCCAATTTGGCTGAAATTTTGTATGCGGTGTTCTGTCAACTACGGTCCAAATCAGTCTATAACCTGATATAGCTCCCATGTTAATCGGTCTCTCGATCATCCTTGTTCGGTTCCTAAAAGCTTTAATTTTTGCTGGTTTTACAGAAGTTTGGTATATAGAATAAAATTATGACCTTCAACTAAATTTATTTCGTATAAATTTTTAGCAGAATCCATGGTGGTGGGTTCCCAAGATTCGGCCCGGCCGAACTTGGCACGGTTTTACTTGTTGTTAATTTGCTCTTTTTTGTGTCCCATTTATCAGGTGACCACCGTATCCGTGCTGGAGATGTTATGATATCGTTCCTGCCCTTGGCCCACATGTTTGAGCGGTGCTGTGAGAATGGCATTTATTATGTGGGTGGCTGTGTGGGCTTCTATTCGGGCGACATCAAAGAACTGACCAATGATCTGAAGATGCTAAAGCCAACAGTTATGCCGGCAGTGCCTCGTCTCTTAAATCGTGTCTATGACAAAATTCAAAATGACATCGCTGCCTCGTCCATAAAGAGAGCCTTATTTAATATGGCTTTAAAAGCCAAAGAGAAGGAAATTTCTCGTGGAATTTTGAGACGCAATGGTTGTTGGGACAAACTGGTATTCAAAAAAGTGCACCAAGGTAAGTGGAAAGGAAAAAACTGAGATTAGAAAGAAATAAATGTGAGAATAAATTTGTCTTTCAGCATTTGGTGGCAATTTACGTTTAATGGTGGTGGGTTCAGCTCCTTTGGCGGGTAATGTCTTAACCTTTATGCGCTGTGCGTTGGGTTGTTTGGTGGTGGAGGGCTATGGTCAGACAGAGTGTACTGGAGCCATAACTCTGACTGTGCAAGGAGATTATATACCAAATCATGTAGGCCCACCGGTATCCTGTAATGCTATTAAGGTGATTATGAAAGTCGCATGAATGTCACTTAAATCTTAAATCATTTTGTTAAAATTATTTCTCCAGTTGGTTGATGTACCCGAAATGGAATACTATGCCAATCAAAATACGGGAGAAGTATGTGTGCGAGGTTCAAATGTGTTCCATGGGTATGTAGATTAGTCCTTTTTCTATAACCCCAAGGGATATGTATTATTCCATTCTCTTTCCAGTTACTATAAGGATCCAGAGAAAACTGCCGAGGCCATTGACCCAGAGGGTTGGCATCACACAGGCGACGTTGGCATGTGGCTACCTAATGGCACCTTGCGTATTATTGATCGTCGCAAGCACATCTTCAAGCTAAGCCAGGGAGAATACATAGTACCAGAGAAAATTGAGAACATCTATACATTAAGTCAATATGTAAATCAAGTGTTTGTATATGGCGAAAGTTTAAAGGTAAGCCTTACCACAAATTTCAAATAATATCATATTGCAAATGTTTTCGCTGTTTTCAGAGTTGTATTGTTGCTGTGGTAGTGCCTGATGTTGAAGTTCTGAAACAGTGGGCCATGGAAAATGGTGTGCGCGGCACCCTGTCGGTACTATGTAATAATGGCCAAGTCAAAGAACTCATTATGAACGATATGCTGAAGTGGGGCAAGCAAAGTGGTTTAAAATCATTTGAACAGGTGAGTTACTGGGCAGGGATATGAAAAAACTAAAATTAGAGACAAAGTTGTAATGTGATCTGAGAACCTGAATTCAGTGCTATTTTGAGCAAATATCACTTTGGGCCTAAAACAATTAAGTTTTTTATATTTCTCTACAAGAGATAGCGGGCAGTGATGAGACCCAAGAAGAAGAACATACTCGAAATAGCATGACCATATAAAGAATGGTACATGGCTTTAGTAGCACTGGCAGAATCCTGGAAATGCTTAAAGTTGAACACATGTCTCAGTTTTTGATTTTTGCCTTTAACTTCCTCATTCCCTTTGCAACAGCTCCAAATTATAATATAAGACCCCATAAAGAATGTATTATCCAGATCGTCATGACAATTTAGATCGCTCTGGTGCAGTTCTTCCATCTTTCGAGTGCTTGTTGACATCGGCATAAATAAAGCTTTGAGCTTTAAATGTTAAGCGAATATTTATTGTACCCAACACCATACGATAGGGGTTATACTTAGCTGGACGTTCCGTTTGCAACACCTCGAAATGATTTAGTTTTGATCGTCTTGACATTCTGAATCGATCTAGCCATGTCCGTCCATCTGTCGAAATCACGACAGCGAACATGGGAGAAATTGGAAAAAAAAACTAGTAAAAAATATGCCGTGTACGAACGGGTGAGATATCTCTTTGAAATTTAGAATGGTTAGAGCTGAGGTGTTAGCGAGATCGAGTGTACAAACCCTTGATTGTCCGAGCGCCTTTTGGTAGGCCCCTAAAGTTGTTCACCTCGGTAGTTCGAAAATTTCTTGGGTCAAATTCTCGTTCGTGGTCCGATTTCCAAAATTTTTTTGGTGAATAGTACTCAAAAATCCATTCAAAAAAGTGCGCTTGAGCACCACATAGGTTGGTGTCAGTAAGCACCACACTGTGTTGTGTTCATTGCTGTCACGAGAAGCTTAGCTGCGAGCTACCGGGAGCGTTCACAGGATTCGGATAGTGGAAGGCTCCATATGGAGTAGCTGCAACGGCAGTCGCGGACTATCAGCGATATCGAACGGAAAGCCCCAGTGAAAGGCCGGCGCCACCGGTTCTTGCACAAATACTGAGTGCCTACGATGGTCGATATGATAAAGCGGGTTATTAGCGCCTTTAAATAACCAATGGCCAACCTGTTCCCGCCGCGATCGGTCTTATGAACCGGAACGAGCTTGCTCACTTGCAGGAGCTTGGCTAGGATCGCCACCTTCATATGAAAATGTGGTTACAACAACTACAATACCTGAACTGGTTTCGGGGATATTCGATTTTTAATTATTTTTTTCAGTTTTGACCGAGACCTGCTTCGTATGATTCAATTTACAAAGGCATTTGTGGTTCGATTTTCATTTTTATGAATGATTTGGCAAAATTTACAACGACCGACAAAGTGACCTCTTGGCCGATATTTTAATTATGATGGTCGGTAATGAGCTCCAGACTAAGCACCCTAATGGTAGAACCTGTAGCGAGCTCAGTATTTTAGTGCGTGAGTGAGTTCGATTTCCACCAGATGCTTAGGACTATGGCAAACTATGGTATCGCAATTCTAGCTACATATTTGTTGAATAAAGTAAATAACTGTTCGAAGAAGACATTCCATTAAGGAACAGGGACAAACTTCTCACATATCAATGAGTGCTGTCCGATTCAAGTTTAAGCTCAATAATAAAGGACCTTCTTTTATAGCCGAGTCCAAACGGCGTACTGTGGTGGAGGACCCCCTTTGGGGAGAAGTTTTTACATGGCTTATATGCATAGGATAGTACCTCAAAAATGGCGACAGCATTAGGGTGGTAAAACCACTGCTTAAAAAATGTTCATCATATTCTCGCCAGGATTCGAACACAGCGGTTCAGTGTCATAGACAGACATGCTAACCTATGGCTTGGGTGGCCTCCTGTGTGACGGAGGAGCTCTTATTTTTGGTTATTTCCCGCTGTAGAGTCTGGTATACGTGAATTATTTTGGTTATTTTGTGTTGATTTTCAATCGTTAGTTCTTCTCAATCATTTCAGAATGCACCGTGCGTTCTACCCATTGTCACCAGAAGTCGATTTTCTGGGGTGCGGATGTTTTTGTTAGTGCGTGAGTAAAATGTTATTCTCGTGAGTGGAACATCACTCGCGCTTACATCTCTACTGTCCACTTCAAGTTTAAGCTCTTAGATAAGTGATCTCTTTTTAAAGCCGAGTCCTCATTGGTAACCAACGAGTCCTCATTGGTAACCAACGATAACCACCACTGAATTTCTTTCTGATTTTCTTGCCAGGATACGAATTTAGGTGTACAGGGTCATAGACGGAAATTCTAACTTCGACGTTCGACATTCGACATCGACTTCGTTTTTATACCCACCATCATAGGATGGGGGTATACTAATATAGTCATTCCGTTGGTAACACCTCGTAATATTGATCTGCGACCTAATAAGGTACATATATTCTGGATCGTCTCGACATTCTGAGTCGATCTAGCTATGTCCGTCCGTCCGTCTGTCGAAATCATGATAGCGGTCGAACGCGTAAAGCTAGCCGCCTGAAATTTTGCACAGATACTTAATATTGATGTAGGTCGTTAGGAATTGCAAATGGGCCATATCGGTTCAGATTTGGATATAGGTCCCATATAAACCGATCTCCCGATTTGACTTTTTGAGCCCCTGGAACCTGCAATTTTTATCCGATTTGGCAGAAATTTTCCACATAGTGTTCTGTTATGACTTCCAACAACTGTGAGAAATGCGGTTCAAATCGGTAAAGAACCTAATATTGCTTCCATATAAACCAATCTCCCGATATGACTTCTTGAGCCCCTGGAAGCCTCAGATTTGGCTGAAAATTTGCATGTGGTGTGCTGATATGATTTCCAACAATTGTGCCAAGTACGGTCCATAACTTGACATAGCTCCCATATAATCCGACCTCCCGATTTGACTTCTTTAACCCCTGGAAGCCGCAATTTTTGTCCGATTTCCGACGAAAGGTTGTTTACATATCGTCCCCTAACCGCGAAAAAGTGTAAGTGCATAAATCAAAAGCCTCGTGACACCCGGATCGAATATGGTCCAGATCAGACCATATTTGGATACATCTGCCACATAGACACATCTCCCAATATCTGGTCTTGGGCCCATAATGGGCGCATTTGTTATCCGATTTCGCTAAAATTTAGATCAGAGATTTGTGTTAGGGTCCTCAACACATTTTCTGAACATGGTCCACATCTATTTTTTTATATAGCAGCCGTATAGACTGATCTGGGATTAAAAGTAGAAAGAATGGGGTCAAATTCAACTCAAATAAAATTCTTGCCTTATAAGCATTGATTTTTTTTTTATTGAATTTAAGTCAGGCTGATTTTAACGTGTTTTTACTCCCAGAATTGGAAGCGGAGCGCAGTGGCCGAAACTGGGGCGCTCCGCTCCCTTCGTCCCAAGTATATCAAATCCGTAATATTCTCCTTCGTCGTTTAATTGAAATCCAGTCGACCCATTATTCCGTCTTATGGAGATTCTTTGGGTGTCTTCAAATTTGGATATGACCTTCGTACTTTAATTCCAAACGCTGTTATTTGTGTCCCATATTGTCCGAATGACCAATAATGGTTTATTGGTGACCACTGTACTTCCTCACTTTACTTCTATTGGCTATAACAGAATATTTGTTCCACTAGCCGAACGTAGAATAGCATTCCAAGCGCCTCGATCTTCTGCACTCATTCTAAAATCTCTGACACCAAGTTTAGAGGTGTCTCCCACCACTTGATCTTTCCATCGGGCTTCTGGTCTTCCCGGTTTGCGTGTACCGCCGTTGTTGCCTTCAAAAGACTTCTTTGCTGGAGCTTCTTCATCCATTCTGACAACATGACCTAGCCAACACAGCCGTTGTATTTTGATGCATGTAACTATGCTATTGTCGTCATACAGCGCATACAGCTCGTGGTTCATACGTCGCCTATATTCTCCATTATCGCAAACTGGTCCATATATTTTACGAAGAATCTTTCTCTCTGCCTCATCTGCTTTCACAAGTACCCATACTTCAGAAACATATAACAGCACGGGTAGTACCACTGTACTTCCAAAGGCTTTAAATTTGAATCCAATGTTACCAATTTATTCCTATGGGGGTTTGCTCGAGGGTGGGGCGCTCCTCGGATACTTAGCCCTTCCTTTCAAATATTGTATAAAACGTTTCATTATGATAACCTACATATTTTTGCAATTATTGCTTAATTTGTTCGGAGTCCTTGTGTCTGGCGACAACAATGTAAGTGCCCTTCGCTGTCACAGAATTCACCTACCAAAATTAAAAGGGTACTAACATTAAAATTGTTTTTGTTGTAAAATCATAACGGCTTGGATTATCGACACAAAATCTTAACAGAAGGTGGAAACAGTTGTCGGTTCCGATTAAAAACTGAAAATACAAAAATTTGGCACTTACATATTTTTGGCTAAAAGGGGACGATATATACCCGAGGGGGTGGGTATCCAAAGTTCGGCCCGGTCAAACTTAATGGCTTTTTTTTCCCTCCACCATAGGATGGGGGTATACTAATTTCGTCATTCTGTTTGTAACACCTCGAAATATGCGCATAAGACCCCATAAACTATATATATATCCTTGATCGTCATGACATTTTAAGTCGATCTAACCATGTCCGTCCGTCCGCCCGTCTGTCTGTCGAAATCACGCACAAATACTTTTTATTAATGTAGGTCAGTTGGAATCAAATCGGTCCATGTTTCGATAAAGCTGCCATATAAACCGATCTTGGGTCTTTACTAAGAAAGCCTCTGGAGGGCAAAATTCCCATCCGATTTGACTGAAATTATGCATAAAGTGTTTTGTTATGACTTCCAACAACTGTGCTAAGTATGGTTTAAATCGGTTCATAACCTGATATAGCTGCCATATAAATCGATCTTGGGTCTTGACTTCTTCAGCTCTAAGAGGGCGCAATTCTTATCCGATTTGGCTGCAATTTTGCGCGTGATGTTTTGGTGTCATTTCCGACCACTGTGCTAAGTACGATTTATATCGATTAATAACCTGGTATCCAAGATCGGTTTATATGACAGCTGGAGGGCGCAATTCTCATCCGATTTTGCTGAAATTCAGCATGACGTGTTGTTATGACTTCCAAGAACTGTACTTACCTTCAACATACAAGTGAAATATGGTCTGAATCGATCAATAGCTTGGTACAGCACCCATATAAACCGATCTTCCGATTTTGCTTCTTGAGCCCCTACTAGGTGCAATTCTTATCCGAAACCGAATGGACTGAATGACTTCTGCAATGCTTAGCATTCAATTCATTTATGGTCCGAATCCAACTATAACTTGATATAGCTGCAATAGCATAACAGTCCTTATTCATTATTCTTTGTTTGCCTGAAAAGAGATAGAACTCGGCAAATGCTATCCATGGTGGAGGGTATGTAAGAAGCGGCCCGTTCGAACTTAGCACGCTCTTACTTGTTATTACTTGTTACATTTTGTAATAACTATTTGGTGTGTTCTTCTTTTTTTTCAGGTGAAAGATATTTATCTCCATCCAGATCCCTTCTCGGTGCAAAATGGATTGCTGACACCCACATTCAAATCGAAACGGCCACAGCTGAAGAGTTACTTCAAACCACAATTGGAGGATATGTATAAAAATCTGGCCTAAATTGGCTGGGGGGTTAAATGCTATTCGCAAAACAAGAACAAAAACAAAATAAACCAATCAACCAACAAAACCAAAAACAATAATTATGTGTAATTGTAAAATATTCTCAGCAAAAAAAGAAACAACAACAACAACAAACAAGAAAAAAACCTTTCGATAAATCTCCTATCAAACACAACAACTAATGAAGAACAACAATAACCGGCTGCAAACTTTCAAATTTTCAGAACTTCCAAGCGATTTCCTTTTTTTCTGACAAAATTTCATTTCTTTAAAACGATGAGACTATTTAGCTAATAGTTCTGAAAAACTAAACAAATTTAATATAATGTAATTTAAAAACTAAAAACATATGATGAAGATGGAAAAGAAATGAACGATTAAGATGAATAAAGAAGAAAGCGTATTTAAATAAATTAGTACCTCTTTTAACTACATATATAGTTTATATGAAAACCTAATTCAAAATAGAATAACATTGAAAAATGAAAAAATAAAACATTACATGGAAACAGGCATACTACATACAAGCATACATGCATACTTATGTGTATCGTAAAAAACGAAAGCAATAATTTCCAAGAAACGAAAACAAAATTTTACGAAATTTTCCCCAAAACAGCAAAACCATTTTCAGTTTCAATTACAAGTTTACCATAAAACACAACAACAAATTGGAGAAGACGAAGTTGGTAAGAACAAGGCATAGTTTTTTTCGTTGTTTTGTAGAAGTTTTGTAGACAAAAGTAAAACCAAATCAAATACCAAATACGAGTGAACAACTCCACCACAGTTCAATTATCACCTCTAAATCATTTAGTAAAAGAAATATTCTTGTATAGAACTCAACACAGGTTCTCTCTCTTTATAGATATTGAAAGCATTTTTGTTTTTGGAATTTAAAGAATTAAAACTAAATATATATATATACATATATAATTATATTAAAAAATATGAAAAGAAAATAATTTTAAACTCTCAAGTTTATTGAGAAGTATCCTATAATTCAAACAGAAGGACATACGAGTAAATATCTTTTATAAATCATCACTTTTAAAGAATTTTTCCATACACAACAAAAAAAAAATAATAATAATAATAAAAAAAAAAATCAGAAAATAGAGAAATGCTAAATTTTATTAAATTAATTATTAACTAGCAAAGGTTGGAGTGAGTGTTTAGTGCTTTTAATCAGAATTGTATTTTTTTTAATCATCCCAAACAATTATTTATTTATGAGAAATTGTCTATATGTGTTTTTATTTTTATTTCCATTGTTATTGTATCTCGTTTTTAAGTGTGTGTTTATATAAATTATTACTATTATTTATTTTAACTACTCTGGGTTTTTAGAACGATTTATGTTTAGTTGTTGCCTTATAGTTTTCCCAAAAAAATTGTTTTTATGTTTGGTTTTAGAGACTTTATTAAATAAAGAAAATAATCTATGTACATAATAATATATTATTTAAAACAAGAAAGAAAAATCATTAAAAATGTGTTTAATTTCAAAAATAGCGAATGAAAACGAAATGAAAACGATCTAACAGACAGGTTCAAAAAGAATTTGTCTCGCCAACCAAAGAAAGTCATTTGTTCGCTTGACAAATCCCTAAAGTCAAATCACTTTTTTATTTCGAAAAGCCCAGACTTTGTCAGGACTGGACGCTGGGCTTCTGAGTTGTAAAAACGTCCATTTTCATTTGATTTGAATAGTTGGCTATACACAGACACAGACACAAACACACACCTAAACACTTTCACACACCCGCATAAATTCGCAAAGGACAAAACTCACATAAGTTGTAGTTAAAAATTGATTGATATGACTGTCTATCGATGTCAGAAAACAAACTCATCACAACAACAAAAATGCAAAAAAAAAAAAATATATTTATAAAGCTTTAATAAAACAAAAATAAGAAAAACAAAAAACAACAGCAAAAACCAACTCAATTAAGAGTCTTCAAGAAGAATTTGAAAAGGAAAATTAATAATAAAGCAACAATAAACCAACTAAGGAGTATTTACTTTATTTCGAGTTAATTGCAATAGGAATCAATTATAAATACTACATACAACAAAAATGTCCTAAAATTAAATAAACAAAAAACAAAAATAAAATCAAATAATAAAATAATAATCATAATACATTGCTGTACAATTTAATAACAAATAACAATAAACAGTAAACACAATATTATTAACATGCATGGAACTTATTAATCATCATTTCCGATAGGTCAGGTCAACTTTTACCTAAAGGCTGGTACTACGTTCGTTTTTCTCACTTGGAAATACATGGTTATCGCGATTTACAACCACCACCGGAGGATGGGGGTATATTTTTCCGACTCCCCTGTAAAGTATATATATTCTTGATCAGCGTAAAAATCTAAGACTAACCAGACATGTCCTTCCGTCTGTCCGTATTGTTGTTGAAATCCCGCTACACTCTTTAAAAATAGAGATATTGAGCTGAAACTTTGCACAGATTCTTTTTTTTTTTGTCCATAAGCAGGTTAAGTTCGAAGATGGTCTATATTGGACTATATCTTGTTACAGCCCCCATACAGACCGATTCGCCGATTTAGGGTCTTAGACCAAAAAAAGCCACATTTATTATGCCATTTTGCTGAAATTAGGTACAGCGAGTTGTCTTAGGCTCTTCGACATTCTTCGCTAATTTGGCCCAGATCGGTACAGATTTGGATATAGCTGCCATATAGACCGATCTCTCGATTTAATGTTTTGGGCCCATAAAAGGCGCATTTATTGTCCGGTGTTGCCGAAATTTGGGACAGTGAGTTGTGTTAGGCCCTTCGATATCCCTCCTTAATTTGCCTCACATCGGTACAGATTTGGATATATCTGCCATATAGACCGACCATAAAAGCCACATTTATTATCCGATGTTGCCGAAATTTGGGACAGAGAATTAAGTTAAGCCCATCCACATATTTCGGCAATTTGGTCTAGATCGATGAAAATTTTTATATAGCTGCCACATAGACCGATATCTCGATTTAAAGTCTTGGCCCCAAGAAAAGGCGCATATATAATCCGATTTAACTGAAATTTGACACAGTGACTTATGTTAGGCTTTTCAACATCCATGTTGTATATGGTTCAGATTGGTTAGATATAGCTACTAAAAAGACCAATATTTTGTTATACACAATTGAACAATGACTTGTACTTATTAGTATTTGGTCCAAATCAGAACATATTTCGATATAACTGCTATCTGACATAAGGTATTCAATTTTCACCGCATTTTGATCAAAGGTGGTTTACATATACACCCGAGGTGGTGGGTATCCAAAGTCCGGTCCGGACAAACTTTACTTGTTTTTTTTTGCTTCAAAATCGTGTATCTAAAAAGGTGATCACGAAAAAATAACACGGAAAGCAAACATAAATTGTTGCGCTTTGTTTGTTAGTGTGTTTGTCTGTTCCGTATAGACTCAAAAATGGCTGAACCGATTTTCATGAAATTTTCACAGATGGTAGAGCTTGACCCCCCAATGAAAATAGGGTACTTAATTATTTGATAGGGGGTTGACCCTCACCCTTACCCCAATTTTCAAAAACGCCTGATCTCGGAGATGGGTGCACCGATTTAAGCGAAATTTGGTATGCCACCTTATAGTACCCCAAAAACACAAGTTGATATAAAATTTTGGGGTCAAATAACTTGGGGAGACGCCCCATCCCAAAACCCACCCGTGCGGACATTTTTACCGTTTGGGACAATATGGGTATCAAATGAATGGTTTTTTTAGAGTAGAGTATGAACTTGGCATTAAAATGTAACCCTAAGGGTCGGGGGGAGTCCCATCCCCAAAAAACATCAGGCAGCAGGACACTTTTACGGCTTTGGGCAATATGGGTATCAAATGAAAGCTATTCAAAAGTAGAATACAAATCTGACACAAAAATAAATTTTTTGGTGTCTGAGAGCCCTCCCCAACCCCCCAAAACCCCTCAGTAAGACAAATTTTTTTGACTGGGACAGTATGGGTATCAAATGAAAGCTATTTAAAGGTAGAGTCCAATGCAGATGTAAAAATTTATTTCTTGGTGTCTGAGGCGCCTCCCCACCCCCCAAAAGAGGGATTTTAGGACATATTTACCGATTGGGACAATATGGGTATCAAACGAAAGATATTTGGAAGCTGACCGGACCCTCTCTTACCCTATTTCAAAAACGCCAGATCTTGGAGATGCGTGGGGCGATGGAATATAAACTAATAATGACAATATGTGACTCAAATGAAAGGTATTTGAGACCAGAGCACGAATCTGATATATGGGGATCCGCTTCACCCCTGAAAACACCCCCATACGGGACGTATTTACCGACCATAGCAATATAAGGCTCCAATGAAAGGTATTTGGGAGAAGAGCACCAATATAATATCCAGATTGGCGCGAAATATCTGAAAGACCGTACCACCACCCCCTAAAAGAACTTATTTCCTGACGTGACCGTATAGGGCTCATATAAAATAAGAGAGTGAAGAAGGGCAGTTCGGTCTATATTACAGCTATATTTTAATATAGATCGATCTTAACAATATCTGAGTCTGATGTATGATGATGTGATGAGGCTTAAAATAACTCACTGTTTCTCATTTCATCGAAATCGTATAATAAATACGCCTGTTACGGGCGTATGATCCTAAACTGGCATATCGGTCTATATGGCAGCTCGGACATGCTAACCTCTGAGCTACAGTGGTGCCCAACTTATTTTTATAGAGGGCAAACAAAATGATTAGGCTAACAAGGCTTCGAACCTTTTTTGAAACAAAAAAACTTTTTTACCCTTTTGTTCAAAAAAATACCCTTTTTTTGACCCATTTAAAAAAAATCTCAACGGTAAACCTGTCTTTGTTATAAGTGACTCATATTTTTCCTCTAATATTTAAGCGCTTTCTGAAAAAATTTCCTATTCACTCTCTCTCTTTTTCTTCAGAAATGCCAATCCTTTTAAATTCATGCTTAGGTTTTTATATCTCCACCATAGGATAGGGGTATACTAATTTCGTCATTTTGTTTGTAACTCCTCGAAATATTCGTCTAAGACCCCATAAAGTATGTATATTCTTGATCGTCATGACATTTTAAATGAAACTAGCCATGTCCGTCCGTCTGTCTGTCGAAAGCATGCTAACTTTCGAAGGAGTAAAGCTAGCCACTTACAATTTTGCACAAATACTTCTTGTTAGGTCCACGTTTTGATATAGCTGCCATATAAACCGATCTGGGATTTGGACTTCTTGAGCCACTAGAGGGCACAATTCTTATCTGATTTGGCTGAAATTATGCATGAGGTGTTTTGTTATGATTTCCAATAACTGTGCTGAGTATGGTTGAAGTCGGTCCATAACCTGATATATCTGCCTTATAAATCGATCTGGGGTCTTGACTTCTTGAGTCTCTACAGGGAGAAATTCTTATCCGATTTGGCTGAAATATTGCATGATGTGATTTGTTATGACTTCCAACAACTGTATTAAGGATAGTTCAAATCGGTCGATAACCTGATATAGCTGCCATATAAACCGATCTAGGGTCTCGACTTCTTAAGCCACTAGAGGGCGCAATTATTATCCGATTTAGCTGAAATTTTGAATGAGGTGTTTTGTTATGATATCCAATAACTGTGCCAAGTATAGTTCAAATCGGTCCATAACCTGATATAGCTGCCATATAAACCGGTATGGGATCTTGACGTCTTGAGCCTCTAAAGGGAGCAAGTATTATCCGATTTGGCTGAAATTTTGTACAACGGCTTCTCTCATGATCTTTAACATACGTGTTGAATACGGCATGAATCACTTTACAGCCTAATACAGCTCCTCTATAAACTGATCTGCCTGTTTTACTTCTTCAGCCCTAAAGTCCGCTATTCTTATTAGATTTGGCTCAAATTTTGCACAATGACTTCTGCTATGGTCCTTAATATTCAGTTCAATTATGGTCCGAAATGAACCATAACTCGATATTGTTTCAATAACATAGCAATTATTTTCTTTTTTACTTTGTTTGCCTAAAAAGAGATACCGTGGCAATAGCTCGACAAACGCGATCCATGGTGGAGGGTATAAAAGATTCGGCCCAGCCGAACTTGGCACGCTTTAACTTGTTATTTTTCCTTTGACTTCATTGTAACATAGTTACCTGCGAACAGCATGCTGGTGGTTGGAGCATAAACTATTTATAATTGTAGACACAAACCAATCCGTCTCCCTTCGCATATCGATGACAATTGTGAATTGTCTTATCGACACGATAACATTCAATGGCAATGTGAAAACTTTGTGTTATCGAAACGATAAATATGTAATAGAGATGCCAATCCTAGACACAAACACATCAGCATAGGCATTCATCATAGACAAAGTGGATAAAATTATTATCTTGTTTTCACTTCATAGTAGCAATAAATGGTACAAGTGAAGTATCAGATATATATGTAGTGTTTGTAATGACTTTGCAACACCAAAGGCCTACAGACCTGAAAGCCTTACGTCCATTCTGCTCCACTTCTTTTAAACCGTGGAACGTATTGTGGATACCATGACATTGTGTAGGACGTGCAGCAAACTGCTCACATACAAACAGTATGTCTATGTCAAGGGAAGATCGGTGGAGACTGTCCTGCACGAGAATCCTTCGATGCCGAGACGTACACATTGGTGGTATGCATTGACAGGAGCTTTTAGCAATGTGCAGACCGGCACATTGATCCAATTCTTAGAGTAGTATCGGGTGGATCGGACCGGGTCTGCTTAAACCATATGCTAAGGAACAGGTGGAGAAATTGTGGGGGCATTTTATCGCCACTATTAATAACCTATTATGGATGCTGACTGTTGAGTAGGGATTTGAACCAGTCTAAACCAGCTATGTAGAAGTGCATACGACTGCGCACCACATTTCCTCAATAGAACGGTTTTCACATCTGACAAGGTCAAACACTCAGGAGTGATCTTGCACAGAAAACTGAATTGGAAGTGTCACATTCAGGAGTGTAACGAGAAGGCTCACAGGTGTTGGGTACTATTTAGACGGGCCGTACGATTGATCAATTATAATGACGTAACAGGACACTGCCGCCGTACCCCCAAAGTTATGACGTTCAGTGTGATAGGAGCAGTTGCAAACCTTAAGTCAAGGTGGCCGCCATTTTTACCCCATCGACAATGAGCCTTCTTTTCCTAGTCCAAACAACGTGCTGCTGGGCAACACTTTCATTTTCAAAAGTTTTACATGGTTAAATTACTAAGAACTGTCGCCACCGCACCTAATATAAATTAGTTCTCTACCACTGAGAATCGTTTAATATGGCAATTTGATTTGATTTAAAAAATACTTAACTATGACTATTCAACATGGCTACGTAGTATGTTATAGACACATCATAAGCCGGTCCAAGCGAGTAGCAGCACAGACGAAAGAAATCTATAGACTCATAACATATATTCAAAAAAGCTTTAACAGATGGCAGAAATGTAAAATTCTCAGTCGTTTATATGTGATTGCGCAAACATCCAGGCGACATGGAACGGATAACTTTTAAGTTATTTTGTTAATATTTTGGGTATCAAAGTCTTAACCTTTCCCTTATTGATGGCACCACTAACATTTAAATAAGCGCCATCTATTCTGTTTGCAAATGAATCAACTGAATGGAGACGCCACCACGAACAGAGAGAGAGAGAGAGAGAGCATTTATCTTTGTTATGGCAACCTATCGGTCCGTAAAACAAAGCAAAGAAAAATACAGTATAGGAATTTCGTTGCGGTTTATTGCTATATTGTTTTTTAAATTTCCCACCCTTAGATAGGTGTTTCAGGTAGTTTAAGTGGCTATCTTTGCCATAGATAAAAATTTATTTAGTAGAGTGCGAATATCCAAGTAATATCCAAGTTTGTGTTACACAGTTAGAGTGGAAGGCTCAACGAACGTACACAGAATCAGAGCTATTGGAGGGAAGGTGACATTTTTCTACGTCTTCAAAGCGAAAGCTGAGTGGAGCGGGTTTGATTAAAAATTTAGCACAAAGATAAGAAGCCTCCTTTTTTATAGTCGAGCCCAAGTGGCATGCCGACACATTTTTTTTTTCGTTTTGTCACTCGATTCGTTCGCCATTGAAAACAGCTGATTTTATAAAGAGAAAATAGCTGTTTTCGGCGGCTCGCCGTCCGGACTCGGCTATATAAAGGAGGCTCCTTTTCATTGAGCTTAAAACTTGAATCGGACTGCACTCATTGATATGTGCGAAGTTTGCCCCTATTCCTTAGTGGAATGTTCATGGGCGGATCAGAATTGCGGCGTTTAGGGGCTTAAGAGGTCAAGATCCAAAATGGGTTTATAGTGCATCTATATCGAAACATAGACCAATATAACCCATTTAATCCCAACTGACCTACATTAATAGGAAGTATTTGTGCAAAATTTCATTCGCCTAGCTTATTTCCTTCGAAAGTTATCGGGCTTTCGACAGATGGTCGGACCGACATGGCTACATCGACTTAGAATGTCAAGACGATCAAAAATTTACATACATATATACTTTGTTGGGTCTCAGAAGAATATTTCGATGTTTTACAAATGGAATGACGAAATTGGTTTATGATAGATGGTATAAAAGGAAAAAAAAAATTTAGTGGACTAGGATGGATAATGAATATTGTCGCAACCATTATTAAAGGAATATCCACCGCAGAAAAAATTTTCTGATATTTTTGGCATGGGTAAGCCAAAGATGCTTACCCATGGGCAACGGTGACATTAAATACGCCGACAAAACTGGAAATTCGATTGAATTCAAAAATAGACAAAATGATGGGAATCAACAGCGAGCATCACCAACTACAAATTCAGCGCCATCTGTTGGGAGATAGAAATTATTTGAATAGCCAAGCAAATCCGAACGAAGAAAAACAGCGCGAGAGGTACAGGAGAGTGTGTTCAAAGTTGATCATATGCTTTTCACTACTGTTTTGACAAGTTGTCTGTTCTACGAATAAATAAAAAAGGAACCAACCTTTGACTGTTTTAATTTTTATTTTTTAACCCTCCTACCCTGGGACAAGCTTCCGCAGTAGTTCTATAAAAACATGGCGGTAAAATATATACGTAACATAGTGAAAGCAAAGAAGAGTAATTGAAAAGAAAGTTATAATTCATATGGTGTAAAAGGAAGCGCCGCGGAGCGGGCCGGGTTCAGCTAGTCTTGTATATACAATTCAATTTGTGTTTGTTTGTTTGTTTGTTCCGTATAGAATGAAAACAGGTGAGCCGATGACCTTGAAATTTTCACAGATTGTGTAGGTTGGTCTGGAAGGAAACATAGGCCACATAATTTTTTGATATTTTTTACCCCAAAAATAAAAGTGGACCGATCGGGACAGTATGGAACTCAAATGAAAGGTATTTGGGAGTAGATTACGAATATGGTCAGGAAGTAGGAATAGGCTATATAATTTATTGATAACGGAACCCCAAAAACACGACCCAAAATCAAAAGTTGACCAAAAAGAACAATATGGGTATCAAATGAAAAGTATTGGACGTTCATTTTAATATGGGGCTCAAATGAAAGGTATTCGGGAGTAGATTACGAAAATGACAACAAAATTTTCGTTCAAGTCTAGGTGGCGTTTTTCTCCTAAAGCTTTCAGTAAAATACCGTGCTTCGAAAAATATCGCACGACTAATAGCATAACAATATAAATGCCTTTATCTGAATCCCATATTATTTTTATTGGTCTACGAATTCGCTCGAAGGGTTGAGGGCCATTTATGTTTGGATGTTACATGTAATCCACTCTTAAAATACTTTATTTGAACCCGATGGGAATTTTGGGAGTTGGAAGGCCCCCAGGATGGTGGTTGGTGGGTTTAGGTAGTGGGGGTGAGGTTGTCCCTCAGACATTAAGCCCTGCACAAAATATAAGCATCGTGCCCTTCTTTCAAATACCATTTATCTAAACGCCATATTTCCATTGGTTTAACGAGAGTTTATGGGATCACTCGTTCCCCGAACACTTGGCCCCAAAAGTGGTTATCAAATTCGTTTTCTAATCTCAAATACTCATTTCATTTGGGTCAATTTTGTCATGGTCGGTAAATTTGTACTCTTTCGGGATTGTTTTGGGGAAGGGGCGATGCCCCAAACACATGGTTCCACATTTGGATATCAGATTCGCATTCTTCGCCCAAATGCCTTTATTTGAGCCCCATATTTCAATGGTCAGTAAATAATTGCTGTTTGTGGGGTGTTTTAAGATAGTGGTAGACAAATTGGTCTCGAAAGTGTGTATCAATTTGGTGCTCTACTTCCCAATTCCCAATTCCATTAATTTGAAATGGTTGGTAAATATGTAAAATATACGGGTGTTTTGGGGAGTGGGGTGGTCCCCCAAACACTTAGCCCTGAAAATATATCAGCATCGTACTCTTCTCGTACATCTATATATCATTTCATTGAACCCCATATGGCCATTGGCCTCACAATTGGGTATCAAATTTGTCTTCTAATCTCAAATACCTTTCATTTAAACCCCTTATTGCAAAAGTCAGCAAATATGTCCGGTTTGGGGTATGGGCCCTAAAAACATTCAATGTCGAACTCCACTCTCTTAAAGGCCCAAATTGTCATGGTGAGCAAATACGTCCTATTTGGGGGTTGTTATGCGGGTAGGTCGTCCCCCAGTTAAGTTTGTCCGGAATGTTGATATCAAATTCATGGTCTACTACAACAAGCTTTTCATTTGAGACCTATATTCCCATAGTCTGCAAACATGCCCGGTTTAGGAGGTGGTGCGGCCACTCAGTGACTTGGCCCTGAAAATATATATCAGATTCGTGTTCCTAAATACCTCTTATTTGAGCCTAATTTTCCAATGGTCTTCAAATACGCCCTTTTTAAGTGCTGTTATTGGGGGTGGTGTGGCGCCATAGACACTTTTCCCGAATATTGGTACCAGATTCGTGCTTTACTCTCAAAGACCTTTCATTTGAGCCCCATATTGCTATGGTCGTAAATTTGTCTTTTTTGGAGGTACTTTTGAAGACGGGCGGCCTCCCAAACACTTGGTTTCACATTTGGATATCGCATTCGTATTCTACACTCAAATACCTTTTATTTCAGCCCCATATTGTTATGGTAAGTAAATAAATCCTGTTTGGGAGGTGTTTTGGGAAAGGGGCGGACCCCAGAAACTTGGTCGAGCTTTTGGATGTCAGAATCGTATTCTACTCGCAAATACCCATATTGACTGGGATAGTAAATAAGTCCGATTTAGGGTTGTTTTGGGGGTTGGGGTGGTCCCCCAAACACTTGGTGATTCAAAAATTGGACATCAGATAAGTTTTCTAATCTTAAATACCTTTCATTTGAGTCCCAAATTGTTGTGATTGGTTTATATATATGTTTGGTTGGTTTGGGTGTGGGACGTCTCCCCTAGGTACCCCATCCGAAATTTGAAATAGAGCACCATCTGTGAAAATTTCAAGAAAATCGGTTCAGCCGTTTCTGAGTCTATACGGAACAGACAAACAAGCAAACGCAAATTGATTTTTATATATAAGAAAGATAAGTGCAAAAAGACTTGTTTTCAACAAAGACGAGCCATTGACATTGGCATGTGAGCCCAAATAAATGCTTAAATTGTGCTAAACAGACACAGCCCTGAATAATGTCAAATAATATCAATCGTCGTAATGACATTATATCTAAGCCATTCCACCACTTCCTCAATTTCAAGGATCTCTGCTTGATACACACTGCAGTGGTCGGGTAACCTCTTCGATATGACCAGTTCTAGATCGTTAGAGTTCATCCCAAAGTCCACCTGGTCGTTTAGTTTGGAAGATCGTAGTTCCAATTGGTTCTATGAGGAATAGTGGTATAGTAATTTTTATCAAAAAGCGGCACAGGTAGGGTGTAATCCAGACTGCCAGGAACATTGGATATGTATCAAGGATGACACAGTGTCCGCAGCCGCCACATGACCAATGAGAAAGCTCTCTTAACCTCACGGCATTGGTCGCTGCAATATGTGTAGCCACAATGTCCAGGGCATAAGATGTAGCATTAAATTTAGTGCATCAGATGGTGTCGTTCTCAGTGCGGCCTTGATGCACAACGAAGCCATCCTTTGGATCCGGTTAAGTACTGAGCAGTAGGTGGATTTTTGAAACGCCGTCCACCAGACCACAACACCATATAACATTATAGGTCTGACAACTGCAGTATATACCCAATGCATGACACGCGGTCTAAACCCCCAACTTTTTCTAATGGCTCTCTTGCAGGTGTATATGGCAAGAGTGGCCTTTCTTGCCCTTTCCAAAATGTTGGATTTGAAGTTCAATTTCCTGTCCAGCAAAACACCCAGGTCTTTTCACCAATGGAACATTCTCTCCAGCCAAGGAGACAGATTCCACTGTAGGCAAATTATATCTCCGGCTGAAAAGAACTACTTTTCAGCCTTGCACTTTCGGTAGCCCACTTTGCTGTTGCACGTAGAGCTTCCTGAACTATATCTCTTAGAGTGCTGGGAAATGTTCCTCTAACCCCAATTGCCACGTCATCAGAATACGCGACCACTTTTACGCCTTTTTCTTCCAGAGACAATAATATATTGTTAATGGCTATATTCCAAAGTAGAGGAGACAGTACTCCTCTTGGAGGAGTTCCTCTGCTGATCCATCTTTTTAGCTCCACAGATCCCAAGCTACGACAGGCTTGCATCTTTTAGTAAGTAAGTTATTAAAAAACTTTCTTACGGTAGAGTTGATGCCTAGAAACTCCAACTCCTTCATGATTGATGTCGGTTTTACATTATTTAAAGCATCCTCAATGGCAAGAAATGCTGCCATTGTATATTTCTTGACAGCGAGAGAAACCTCTATGTAGCCGACTAGGTCGTGAAGGGCTGTTTCAGTGGATTTGCCTTTACTATATGCATGCTGCTGCCGCGACAGGTGATCTCTAGGGATCTTTGCCCTTAGATAGGGTTCTATCAACCTCTCAAGAGTCTTCAGCATAAAGGATGATAGACAAATAGGACGAAAATGACCTTAGTGTCCCTCCATCCCACAGGTATATATATAACCTCTTCTGGCGCCACGTTGTCCGTTGGAGAATTTCCCGGGAAATGTGTATCAACGAGTAGTTCTAGTGTTTCCTCACTAGACATTGTCCATACATTCTCTGACTTCTGGATATACCCCACCGTAATAGGTCTCGAAGACAGAATCTTCCTTAGCCTAGAGGCCTCAGATGTATCATCCACGGAGCTGCAGAAATCTACCCAGGATTTGCTCTGAGCCTTTCTAAGCTCGCCCTTATATTTTCTTAGCTCAGCCTTATGGGGTTGACCATGGCTGTCGCTGTTTGCCCCTTGGCTTGGCACTAGGGCATACTGACACAAGCGAGTCATTATGGGCTTTCGTGATCCGCTTGACCACTATATTTATATCTTCCGTAGTTTCCACTTCTTTTTATACCCACCACCGAAGGATGGGGGTATATTCATTTTGTCATTCCGTTTGCAACACATCGAAATATCCATTTCCGACCCTATAAAGTATATATATTCTTGATCAGCGTAAAAATCTAAGACGATCTAGACATGTCCGTCCGTCTGTCCGTCTGTCTGTTGAAATCACGCTACAGTCTTCAAAAATAGAGATATTGAGCTGAAATTTTGCACAGATTCTTTTTTTTGTCCATAAGCAGGTTAAGTTCGAAGTTTGGGGCAGTGAGTTGTGTTAGGCCTTTCGATAGCCTTCGTCAATTTGGCTCAGATCGGTCCAGATTTGGATATAGCTGCCATATAGACCGATCCTCCGATTTAGGGTCTAAGGCCCATAAAAACCACATTTATTACCCGATTTCGCTGAAATTTGGGACAGTGAGTTGTCTTAGGCTCTCCGACTTCCTTCGTTAAATTGGCCCAGATCGGTTCAGATTTGGATATACCTGCCATATAGACCGATCCTCCTATTTATGGTGTAAGGCCCATAAAAGCCACATTCAATTTTCGATTTTGCTGAAATTTGGGACAGTGAGTTGTGTTAGGCCCTTTGACATATTTCTTCAATTTGGTTCACATCGGTTCAGATTTAGATATAGCTGCCATATAGATCGATTTCTTGATTTATGGTTTTGGGCCCATAAAATGCTCATTTATTGTCCGATGTCGCCGAAATTTGGAACAGTGAGTTAAGTTAAGCCCCTTGACATACATCTGCAATATGGCACAGATCGGTCCAGATTTGGATAATGCTGCCATATAGACCTATATCTAGGTTTCAGGTTTTGGGCCATAAAAGACGCATTTATTGTTCGATGTTGCTGAAATTAGACAAAGTGAGTTTGGTTAGGCTCTTCGACGTCCTTCTTAAATTTTGCTCAGATCGGTTCAGATTTGCATATAGCTGCCATATAGACCGATCACTCGATTTAAGGTTTAGGGCCCATAAAAGAGGCATTTATTGTCCGACAGGTCCCCCAGCCATTAGGAGGACCTTTAGTGCCAATGGTGGAGATTTATCTGTAGAAACCAGACCATAGTCAGAATTCAGAACTTGCACCACTGTTGCGTTAGCCTCGCCTTCTGACTACACCAGGAGTTCATCCTCACAAGATTCGTTAGAAATTGTTATAATGAGCTTCCGTACGCATCCAGGGGCTGGTGAGAAAGCTGTGGAGCCACTCTTCCTCAGAACACTGGGCACTTGCGGTGTGGACGATTTCTACTTAGATTCTTCATTAAATGCTGCTGTCGAAGTACTTTCTGACTTCCGTGCTTCTCCGCTGGCGCGCACTTTGAGCCCAGTCCAACTATGTGACCCATCCACATGGGGCTTGTCGGGTCCCGTTTCGATGCCATCCCCTCCTGTCTCGATTGTGGCAGGGGGATTTTTAGTCTCCTGCAATCCGCCAGACTTTAGCGATAACAATTGCTGAGTCGTCTCCTGATTCCCCAACCCTACCGCTTCTATAGACCTCCGGTTTGAACTTGTTGAATCCGCAGGATACAACCACTTTAGACAGCCGGAGTTTAGTACGAATACTGCATGTCTCCGGTCACCATCAGCCTCATCCAATCTACTAATCTTCCAGTCGGTGGTTGAAAGATTGGGATTACATTCCCTTAGTCTTCCAAGTATCGTTTAGGGATCTGAGGGAATCCTTGGTATCCAAGCATGTGCCATTGGTCGAGAAGGAACATCTTGCTTCTTGACTAAATCTAGTGCTGCACCTGGCCAGATCTCACCAATCTTTTTTACCGCACAACGATACATTTCAATTGAGCGTTGATTGCCGAAGGCAATTAGTCTGTATCGGCCTTGATACCAGCCTGCATCGTCACAAACTGGATGATACCTAGGAAATTCCGCAAGGACATTAGAGTATATTGATGACAGTCCATTGAATATCCCACTCCAATTATTCCTAGGTATGCAGCCATGTTGCTCTCCCTTATCGACAATTGCCATCACCAAACTGTCCCTAGCGACATTAGCGACATAGGTTATTGGACCCATCTCACTGTTGTTCGCCCTAGTTTCTTAGGCATGTGATGCCCTCCAGGTGACCGCAGCCTTTTGGCTGACTGCGGTGCAGTTTCCGAATCTAGCACTAACTTATTTCTGAAATTAATGTATACAAAGATTAAAAAAAAAACGGGTATAGGGACTTAGTTAAGAAGTTTGTAGAAGAACCTTACGGTGCTGTGTTCGGTGTGTGGGTGTTGAAGGTCATGGAACTAGTTCAAATACCATAATTTATGTTAATCGCGCAAATCGAGAAGTAAAATTTCCGCTAAATTGCAGGCGGGAAATACATTTTTATGAATTCCCTCTTCACTTGCCAGAGATGGAGAAAAAGGGCGGCAACTCTGTTCTGATTCATTCCCGTTTCGTCCTGGCATGGACTTGCGCACTATCCTATCCACAGAATGTACGTGTAGAGCTAGTTCTCTCCGTTCCATCGCCATCATCATCCATCGCGAATGTCAGTTTGAAATTTTATACAAACAATTTCATTCATCATTTGTACGCAGGACTCGCATAAGGACTCGTTTTCATTTGCGAAAAGAGGAAAGAAACGGGAGTGCTTCTCAGTGTGCTTGTGTATGCGTGCGGTTGTGTATGTTCGCGTGCTATTGCTCGTTTCCACATTTTCATTTTTCACTTGGAGCCAAGAGCTGTAGATAACCGAAAGAAAAATCAAGCCAAAATTCTGAAGTCAAAAAAAAAAAATAAAAAATCGCTGAAAAATCGTATATAAATTAACATTTATATAGCGTTCCATCAAATACCACACTGAAAATGATCAATCCGTTGAAGTTTCTGTGTAAAAGAAAATGGGATTCGGTGCGTTATGAATTCTTAATCATCACAAGTATACTTTTCTCGTTAATGGGTAAGTAAAGGAATGTGTTGCATCTGCTGGCGCTTCCCCCCGCCCTCCAACCTTTGTGATGCCTTCTGAAACGTCACAGAGTTAATTTTCGGAATTTTGGTCAGGGTGGGGAAGGGTATGGGAATAGTCATGTCGCCGTAGGTGGTGAACATGGACTAAATCGTCGTAATAAAATCCACAACGGAGAAATTGAAAGTGTCACAAGGGGTAGAAATAAGACAGAATAGAAGAGCGGGGATGGCGGAATGTTTTCTCCCCCCCCCACAGCGTGTTGGAATATCGATTTTCTTAGTTAGTCACATAAATGTTTTATGGTATGATAAAAAACAGACAACAAATTAAAATGATCATCCCCAATAAAGCGAAATACTAGGGGCCAAGCGATAAGCTGCCATCCAAGCTGTTATAGCAATCTCTTATCATTTGGCCGCGAATACCATGGACCTATTTTAATCCAGTGTTAATCATCAGTCACTCGATGATTAATATGCAAAATCATTTTTGAATCTCTTGTTTTCTTTTTGTTTTCTCATTCTTTCAGTTACATATTGCCAAGGACTACAATTGAGCGCATTTACAACCAAAACGCCAAGGGTTACCAGATACACGACGAAATCGCCTTCGGTAAGTGAACAAGGCGGACGGTAGACTGGTAGACTGGCAAACAGATGGACAATCGTTTGTCTCTTACTGCCACTTATATAACAATTAATGTTAATTTTTTCTTTTTTGGTCCATAGGCTTCGTCTATGAATCATGATGCCACAACCTCCATTTATCGCTTTAATGCCACCAATGGCATCACCTGCATCCTGATTAGTGTCGATGGCCTTATCAGCATTAAATACCGCAACAAACTGAACGAGGATGTGGAAGCTGATCTATATCTGCCCGATAATCCCGTCTTAAGCGGGGAGTGTGTGGAATCGAATATGGAGATTCTATCACTAGAGTTCAAAGGCTTTAAGCTTTCAATGACTTTCAAAAAGGTAAGTGTATGTCTGTGAGTGTGAGAGTATGCCCTTTGGCAGCAGCAATTTGTCACTGAGTGCGTGGGTGGCTGTCTCTTTGGCTAGGAAGCTTCCTACTCCCCCCTTAGGGTAGATGAAAATAGACCACATGAGACTGTATGGCAGTATGAGATTGTGTTTTGTTATTTTTACCATGTAGCTGTTATGTTACTTTTTTTCTTTTGCTGCTGTTTTTGACATTTAACTAAGGCTCTTCTTCTCCGGCTACAAGGAGTGTAAAATAATAGACACTTTTTCGTAGAAGTTATGTACTCTAGTGACCTACATAGAGATTATTTTACAAGACATTGGTAGATATTACTTGACTAGTTCTCATAAAGGGGCTTTTTCGTTAGATGGTGGAAAATCTTGCAAGATAACAAAATCTATATCGAAGAATTTAAGGTCAAGAGTTGGCAATACGAAACAAATCCCTACAGCTATAAATTTGCCACATGATGCAAAGGTATATAGTGCGACATTTAATGTATTAATATGGAGTTTTCTCTTGAGATGTAAAGAATAAACAAAAAATCCCCGGTGAAAAGTTGTAAAAATTTTACGCAAAATAACACAACAATACTTAAAAGGCTTATGGGCTTAAAACTGGGATCCGGAGTGGGTACTACTTTCCCCTTACACTCCTGTCCGCTCCACTCAGGCAATTATTTTTTTTCGCTCTGCTCTGTCCCACGGTCCTTTACTTTTAAGTTGACTATTTATTTTTAAATTTTCTTCTAATACACACCGTGCCCTATTTACAGCATAAAGCAATATTTAACTCCGATTATACATATAATTGATCGTCGTTTATATCGGGCTATATACTTGTAAAGACCCATATAAAACGAATTGATTCCTGAATTGATTTCTTGAACCTCTAGAGGGAGCAATTCTACCCGATTTGGCTGAAATGTTGCAAACTGGTTTATTTCATGACCTCCGACATTTTGTAAAATATATTCTCATTCGGTCCATTACCGTTTATAGGCCCCATATAAATCAGTCTACCGGTTCTACTTTTTTAGTACCTAGAGGGCGCAATTTTGATCAAATTTGGGTGAAATTTTGCATGATTTCACCTAACACCTCCAAGTCCCGTATAATTCGACCACCCGATATTACTTACTAAGCGTCTAGAGGGCGCAATTATTATTTGATTTGACCAAATTTCATGCATAATGATTTCTCCCATAACCTTCAACTTCCATGTATGGTCTGAATCCGTGTCTATTGCTCCTATATAAACAGATCATCCGACCTAACTTCTTAAGCATATACCGGAAGTAATTCCTAACTAAATCAAAAAAAAAAAAAAAAACAAGTAAAAAGGCGGCCGGTCCGAATTTCGGATACCCACCATCTCGGGTATATATGTAAACCACATTTCATCAAAATTCGGTGAAAATTTCATACCTTATGTCCCATAGCAGTTATATCAAAATATGTTCCGATTTGGACCAAATACTAATAAGTAATAAAAATAAACCGATCTGAACCATATACGATACGGATGTCGAAACGCCTTACATGAGTCATTGTGGCAAATTTCAGTGAAATCGGATTATAAATACGCCTTTTATGGGGCCAAGACTTTGAAACGAGATTTCGGTCTACATGGCAGCTATATCCAAATCTGGACCGATTTGAGCCAAAGTGCAGAAAAATGTCGAAGAGCCTCACACAAAGCACTGTCCCAAATTCCGGGAAAATCGGACAATAACTGTCCCTTTTATGGGCCCAAAACCCAAAATCGAGAGATCAGTCTATATGACAGCTTTATTCGAATCTAGGCCGAATTGGCCAAATTGAAGAAGGACGTCGAAGAGCCTAACTAAACTCACTGTCTCAATTCTCAGCGTCATTGGACAATAAATGCGTCTTTCATGGCCCCAAAACCTAAAACCAAGATATCGGTCTATATGGCAGCTATATCCAAATCTTAACCGATCTGTGCGATATTGCAGAAGTATATCAAGGGGCTTAAGTTAAATCACTGTCCCAAATTTCGGACAATAAATGCGCATTTTAATACAAAACACAAAACCTTAAATCGAGAAATCGGTCTATATGGCAGCTATATCCAAATCTGAACCGATCTGGGCCAAATTGATGAAGGATGTCGATGGGCCTAACACAACTCACTGCCCCAAATTTCAGCCAAATCGGATAATAAATGTGGCTATTATGGGCCTTAGACCCTAAATCGGCGGATCGGTCTATATGGGGGCTATATCAAGATATAGTCCGATATAGCCCATCTTCGAAGTTAACCTGCTTATGGATAAAAAAAGAATCTGTGCAAAGTTTTAGCTCAATATCTCAATTTTTAAAGACCGTAGCGTGATTTCAACAGACAGACGGACGGACATGTCTAGATCGTCTTGGATTTTTACGCTGATCAAGAATATATATACTTTATAGGGCCGGAAATGGATATTTCGATGTGTTGCAAACGGAATGACAAAATGAATATACCCCCATCCTTCGGGGGTGGGTATAAAAACAAGTAAAAAGGCATGTAGTTCAGCCGTGCCGAACTTTGGATACCCACCACCATGGATATTTTTATTATACTAGTAGCCGAAACGCCTTTTGTAACTCTCTAATATCTTTTTAGGATGGGGACACTTCGCCCTGAATGTGGATATCGAATTGGTGCAACTCTAGCCTATGTCCGCTTATGACGCTGAACACCTGCGTTCGAATCCTGGCGAGAACATCGGACAAAATTTAAAGCAGTGGTTATCCCCTCTTAATACTGGCTACATTTGTAAGGTACCATGCTTAGCATGGTCATGTAAAAAATTCTCCCCAAAGAGGTGTTGCACTGTAGCACGCCGTTCGGGCTCGACTATAAAAAGGTCCCTGTTATTGAGTTCAAACAATCATTGATGTGTGAGAAGTTTGCACCTGCTCGGTTCCAGGGCAAAATTTCACTCTACTCCCAAATGCCTTTCTTTTGAGACCTATAATACCATATTGGTAAATATTTACGATTTAGGGGTATTTCGGTGGTGGGATGGCCACCCATACACTTGGCCCTTAAAGTAAATATATATAAATATACCATTGGTGCTCTACTCTGGCGTGATCGGTAAATGAGTTCTGTTTGAGGGTGGGGTGGACCCCATGGGCTTTGTTCCGGAAATGAGTATCAACTTCCCGAACATCAATAAATTCCACTCCAAATAGCTTTTGCATAATTGGGAGTTATTTTGGGATGGAGCGGCTCCCCAAACACATGGCTCTTCACATTGGATATCAAATTGGTTTTTTTTATCTGAAGCTCTTTTTGTTTGAGCACTATATTGTCGTGATGGGTATACATATCCATTTGGCGGGTTTTGGGTGGCACCCGACCCCAACAATAGAAACCATGCCTTGTTTTTGGTGACTGTGAGATTTCGAACGAATCACATTACCAATCTCTGAGATCTGGCGTTTTTGAAAACTAGGGTAATGAAATGTGATTTTTAGGGGAGGGTTGGCACCTCAGACATTTCGACTCAAGTATGGATATCAAATTCGTACTCCACTCCCAATTTAAATTTCCGCCCCATATTGCCATAGTCGGTAATATATGAACCGTTTGTAACATACTGCCATATTATCCATATTTTTAACCTACTGCCGAATGTAGAGGAGTTTTGGGGTTTGTGTTCTACTCTCCAATACCTTTTATTTGACACCCATATTGATTTTGGGTGGTGTTTTTACGATAACGGGGGAGAGACGTAGCTGTAGCGATATCAACAATTTTAAAGCCTATACCTCCTTCCTGACCATATTGGTAATCTACTCCCGAATACCTTTCATTTGAGACCCATATTGTCATGATCGTCCAATAAGTCTATTGGGGTTTGGGGCGGCCCCCCAGTTAGTTAGACACACTTTTAAATATGAAATTCGTAGTCTACTCCTGAATACCTTTCATTTGAGTCCCATATTGTTTCGATCGGTCCACTTTTATTTTTGGGCAGTATTTTTGGAATAAAGGGGAGGAGAGTCCGCCCCCTTCCGATATCAAAAAACTATATAGCCTTTGTTTCCTTCCAGACCAACCTACATAATCTGTAAAAATTTCAAGGTAATCGGTTACGCTGTTTTTGAGTCTGTACGGAACAAACACAAATTGATTTTTATATATAAGACTAGTTGGACATGGCCCGTTCCGCTGCGCCTTCTCTCTCACTCTCTTATTTTGTCTGAGCCCTTTACTGGTACGGTCAGGAAAGTCCTGTTTGGGGGTACTGGCCGTTCAGATATTTCGCCCCAATGGGGATATCAAAGTTTCTTTCAAATACCTTTTGTTTGAGCCTTATATTGCAATGGTCGGTAAATAAGTCCGGTATGGGAGTATATTTGGGGTTGAGGTGGACCGTCATATATCAGAGTAGTTTTCTAGTCTCAAATACCTTCAATCTGAGCCCCATATTATCATTATTGTGTTGTAATTCCATTCAGCGGGCTTTAGAGATGGCGCGGCCCTCCTAGGTATCCCACCCTAAATAAGAATACAAAATTTCTGTTTTGAGTTATTATAAACAAACTAAATTTTAAATTTCTCCACGTTTTCGAAAATTAGGTAACTCCCCCCTTAACCTATTTTAAAAAACTCCCATTATAGTATGGTTGTTAGATATACTTCATTCTCTTGGTTTTGGTGGTTGATTGGAGTTGAAAGTTATAACAAAACGCAACGGGCAAAATTTTTGCCAAATTGGAAATGATTGCGTCCTCTAGAAGCTTAAGAAGTCAAATCGGAAGATTGGGTTTTTGGGCAGCTATATCAAAATATGGACCAATTTGGCACGTTTACAATCCCAACCAACCGACGTTAAAGTATTTGTGCAAAGTTCCAAGCGCTTAGCTTTACCCCTTCGAAAGATGGCGTGCTAGACCAATATTTGGATGTGTTACAAAGAGAATGACTATACTAGTATACCCAGTCCTAAGATGGACAATATTTTTGAAATAATTTAAGTTTTTTAATTTATAAAAATATAGACATGAGCTCGTTTTTAAGAAGTTGACGCATCTGCTTGTTAAAGTAAGTTGCCACTGTGGTATATAGGTTAACAAATCTGCCTATCATGGTAAACGCCTGGATTTAAGTTCTGGCGGGAATATCACTAAGGGGTTTCAATGGTGGTCAGCGCTTAATAATGCTGAACTCATAGCAATTCGGGAGTAAAAGCAGCAAAAATTTACTGTTTGCTGAAACAGCTGAGAGTCTGCTGAAAATGGGACAGCGGTAATTTGTTATTAAAACAGCAACAATGTTTCGCTGTTTAAACAACTTATCCTGTTTTTATACCCTCCACCATAGGATGGGGGTATACTAATTTCGTCATTCTGTTTGTAACACCTCGAAATATGCGTCTATGACCCCATAAAGTATATATATTCTTGATTGTCGTGTCATTTTAAGTCGAACTAGCCATGTCCGTCCGTCTGTCCGTCCGCCTGTCTGTCGAAAGCACGCTAACTTTCGAAGGAGTTAAGCTAGCCGCTTGAAAAACTTTTTATTAGTGTAGGTCGGTTGGTATTGTAAATGGGCCAAATCGGTCCATGTTTCGATATAGCTGCCATATAAACCGATCTTGGGTATTGACTTCTGGAGTCTCTAGAGGGCGCAATACTCGTCCGATTTTATTGAAATTTCGCACGAAGTGTTTTGGTAGCACTTCCAACAACTACGCTAAGTATGATTTAAATCGGTCCATGTTTTGATATAGCTGCCATATAAATCGATCTTGTGTCTTGACTTCTTGAGCCTCTAGAGGGCGCAATTCTCATCCGATTTGGCTGAAATTAAGTACAACGGCTTCTCTTACGACCTTCAACATACGTGTCTAATATGGTCTGAATCGATCAATAGCTAGATACAGCTACCATATAAACCTATCTCCCGATTTTGCTTCTTGAGCCCCTACAAGGCGCAATTCTTATCCGAATGAACTGATACAGCTGCAATAGCATAACAGTTCTTATTCAATATTCTATGTTTGTCTAAAAAGAGATACCGAGCATAGAACTCGACAAATGCGATCAATGGTGGAGGGTATATAAGATTCGGCCCGGCCGAACTTAGCACGCTCTTACTTGCTTAATATAAACATATGTATTGTTTTGTTGTTCTATTTTGCCATAGTCATCTGGAGGAGAGGGCTGGTATATCAATCTCTTCGAACTTTCCTACTCATCATCAAATGCTCTCTTTGAACATCCGGATCGTCCAAATTTAGATGTTAAGCTGACATCGCCCTCGCATACGCCCATGTATTTCCCAACACCGGTGGGCAAATCCTATGTCTGCGATAAGGAGCAAACAGTGGTGATGCATGCTCCCTTGGATTCGGATCAGTCGGGTCACATTGCTCGCCTTTATTTGCGTGATATGCATATGCAAAGTTTCATGTTCAAGGAGAGTGGTAAGTGGGGACCACCATTCCATTGCAGTGCCACCGGTTCGTATAGGGATGAAACGGCACCCTTGGCAGTGGGCACAGCTTTGGCGATAGCTGTGCTCTTAACCATCTCAGGCTATGGGGGCTGGAGGTGAGAACCTATAAAAAAGGCTTTCTTAAAAAAAAAAAAACATTTAAAAAACATTTATACTTTTAGATATTTCAAAATCAAAAAGGTTCAATACGGCACTATGGAGTAAAAATCTTTATTACATAAACTGATAACAAATCTTTAATTTAAACCCAACATCAACAAAGAAAAACAAGTTTTGAAGAAAATATTGCGGGGAAAGTGTGTGTGTAAAGATTATTTATTTAAGTTATTAAATATTGTTTTTTTTTTTTCTTTAACAAAAAAACAAAACTTAAGATTGTCTTATTTCGATTATTTCCAAAAAAAGATACAAAAATTTAAAAAAAGAACCTAAAAAAAACAAATATAAATGAAACCACATTAAATACATAATTATAGTAAAATGAATTGCAAATGTCTTCCATATTGTTAAAACTAAATAAATATAATATTTAATTAACAAAATATTTAAGAGAGCTAAATTAATTGACAAAAATCTACACAACACACTGAAGAGAAAAAACAACTACAAACATATCGCATTACGATATGTCAGAATGAGACAAAATATGAAAAAAGATGAAACACATTTTTACTCAATTGTTTCCTCAACTAAATAATGATTTGTTTAAACTCCATCGAAAAACAATTTTTTTTTTAAATAATTTGGCACTTAATTTCATCAAGAATCTAACACTTTTTCAATAATCTCGATGTTGTTATTTCAATTTAAAACCAACAAAAAAGGACAATGAAGCGAAAACCAACTAAAGAAAAAAAAAATAAATAAATAATGAAAACAACAAACTAAAGAGTATATACATACATATACAGGGTGGCTGATGAATATTGCTACAATGATGAATATTGCTACATTTTTTTTTCGGTGTATGGAATACATTTTTCTTTTATTCATGTTAAATTAAATTATTAAATTAATTATTAAATTATTATTAATTAAATTAATTAATTAATTAATTAAATTAATTATTAAATTATTATTATTAAATAGAAAAAAAGTTATTACATTTTTTTTTGGTAGCGGCTTTCATCAGCCACCCTGTACATATTATATGAGACAATTTTTAGCCTATATTGCAAATATTAAAAACCCTTACTCTAAGATGTTAAACAGTTTAAAAATTATATATCTAAATAAAATATAAAACTAACAACCAAACAAAACAAAAACCATCACTATAAATAATAGACAAAGGGTAGTTTCGAGGGAGCCGTGAAACAAAAAGAAAACCAAAACCAAAAACGAGGCCAAAGCCGAATACTTAAGTATTGCATTACTATGCTCGTATAGACAAACAAAGATGACCGATTTAGCATACGCATTGTTGTTAATTGCCAAATAAACCCTTAAGCAAAACTGCGGACCGACCACAAAACCTAGTCCTATCAAACAACGCAATATTTTATAACATTCAAAACACATACGGACGGACAGTTTTGACCTACCTGCAGTATATCTGAAATGGCCTAGTGACAAACATAGAAAAAAAAGACTTCACACTCAACATGCAAAATTTTCTCAAACGACATAACGCAAAGCCAGTGATGTAGTTTTAATGAATATCAAGGAATACAATAATTTAAATAGTTTCATATCATGTTATTTACAAATATTTCAGACTACCTTATTAAAATTGTTCACTCCCCCTCTTACCATTACCAATGCATATACACACATATCTTCATGTACCTACCATGCCAGAAATTGTAAGCCATACCAAAATATAAAATAACAAAAAAAAAAAAAAAAAGAAAACAACAACAAAAAGACAGAGACAAAGCCCATTTAAAATTCAATAACTAAATGAAATGCAATCTATCATTGCAAATGTTACGAAAAGCAATTATTTCGAAATAAATTCAAGAAAGAAAAACAACAAAATGAAGATTAATTTCGTATTTTACTTCAGCACCAAGTAGTGTAGTCACTTAAGGCAACCATTTTCGATTTTTGTGCTTTCGCCCGGGCTGGTGCTTTCTCCACCATCGATTTATGAACAACATCTTTTATTTGTATGCTCTTCCATCTTTTAAACAGAGCGTTCACAATGTTCTTCTGGCCGCTCCACACCAAGAAAGACGACGAAGAAGAAAAAAGGTTTTGAAAGGCAAATACTGGTTTAAATAAATCATAATTACAAATACACTGCACGTTCACACACACACACAGAGAGAAACTCGCATACGCTTACCAACACATAGCAAATGAAAAACCAACACTAAGAGGGAACACCAAACCCCCCTGGTTCCCTCGGTGTGGCAAAGGGTATAGTAAAATATGTTATTATCGCATCTTTAGGTAAACCAAAGGCGGAGTTTTCTTTAGAAAATCTAAAATAAATAAAAACAAAACAGTACAGAGGAACAGAACGTAAACAATACAAAAAAAAAAACACACAAATATAGAACAAAATAGCCCTGTTTGAGGCGATAAGCCCACGTTTTGGTGCAAGTCTAAGTACAATATATTGCAAAAAGTATGGTAGTTAGAGAAAATCTTACAGCTGAGATGGTGTCTTGTAATTGCAGGTTTGCTTTTTAGGTCTTTTGTTTTGGTTAAACTACTGTTTCTATACCAGGGCTGATAGAGGTGGTTTTGAAAATGGTACAAAATACAAGTCAAAATGGTATTTTTAACTGCCACAAAGTACAACTGCTGCAACAGCAACGAATCCCATGACAGCAGGTGGTACGTATCGGATTGACCCCACGAAATCCTTCATCGGCAAAGGCAATGGCTATTGTAGTAGTGTACAATCCACTGCTACAACAACAACAACTACCATTTTAGCTGAAGTATAGGAAACCACGCTGGAGATCATTGTTGAAGATGAGTAAGGGCAAATGTGCACTTTATAGGGTGCACCCCCGTTTTTATACCCTACACCACTACTGTGGTACCGGGTATTATAACTTAGTGCATTTCTTTGTAACACCTACAAGGAAGAGAGATAGACCCATTGATAAGCATACCGATCGATTCAGAATCACTTTCTGATTTGATTTTGCCATGTCCATCTGTCCACGTCAATTTGTGTACAAACTACAGATCGCAGTTTTCATCCGATCGTCTTCAAATATGGTACAGTCATGTTTTTCGGCCTAGAGTCGAAGCCTACTGAAAATGGGGAAAAATTGGTTCAGATTTAGATATAGATATATATTGCAATAAATTGCTCATTTGTTAACCGATTCTTTAGAAATTCGGCAGAAAAGATGTTCTTATGACTCTCGACCTTACTGGAGAATTATATAGAAATCGGTCCAGATTTAGATATAGCTACCATATATGTATATCGCCCGATTTTCTCTTATAGAGCCCTGGAAGAGCATTTATAGACCAATCTTGCCAAAATTGTGCACAACGCTTTTCCCGTTGACTACAACAATATCTAATAAGTTTGCTACAAATCGGTTCAGATTTAGATATAGCTCCCATCTATATGTGCGTTAGATTTCGACAAATATTGCAATAAAGTGCTCATTTGTTAACCGATTCTCTCAAAATTTAGCAGCAAAGATTTTTTATGTTTTTATTATTACCGGCGAATTTCATAGATATCGGTTCAGATTTATATATAGCTGCCATATATGTATTTCGCCCGATTTTCACTTCTAGGATTTAGATGTAGCTCCCATATATATGTTCGTCAGTTTTTGGCTAATTTGCAATAATGTTGTCATTTGTCAACGGTATTTATTACAGTTTGAACATATTTGCTCGAAATGTGACACGAATTGTTTAATAACCCATCTGAAAACATCCGCCGAGGTCCATCAAAATTCAGAATTAGATATAGCTTCCACTTTGTACCTATAGGTTGGGTGAAGGTTATTATACAGTCGGCACCGTCTGACTTTTGCCTTTCCTTACTGGCCTTTTTTGGTTTTTTGCACCCCTAATTTTGATCCGAGGAACACAAATCTGAAGTCTGTTTTTGGGGCAAAGGCTCCAGGACCGCAAAGTAACACAAATTATCGCGCCATTTTTTTGACCCATAGGGGGTCTTGCGATCTTTTTCTTTCTAGAGAGAAAATTTCAGTGTAATACCCTGTTATGACAAAACTTCATGACGGTCCGGACCCCCACTCAAAAATATTTTTTTAGGACAAAATTTCTTTAAAATTTTTTTTGAAGAAGAAGCTAAAAGAAAAAAATTTTTTAATTTTTTCTAATGACTACATTTTTATGATTTTTTAAAGACTTTCAGCGACAATCTTTCTAAAGACAACGAGTTTTTTCGTTAAACCAAAATTAAAATTTCCCATAAACACTTTTAAAGTATTTTTATTATGCAAACAACATTTTCCTAAAATTTTTTCTTTAGAAAAATTTCAATAACCCCCAATTTCTTTGCACGATTTTGATGAAATTTTATCTCTATATATAAAAGGGGCGCATGATTGACTGACTAATCAACGCCCAGCCCAAACGTCTAAAGCTAGAATCATGAAATATGGCACGAATGTGGGACTTGGGTGGTAGGCGCGGTTTTATTATATTCGTACGTTTAGGTACTAAAAAGTACGAAATGGTGACTTTTTACCCAGCGTGAACGGATGGGGCTAGAATTATGATTTTGGGCTCAAATTAAAGAGCGTCTCAAAAAAATAAGATTTAATGACAAAAATTTCCCTAAAAGAGCCGGAAGTGGGAAAAAGGTTCGTTTAGTACCGCAATTGGTACTTTTTGGTACCTTGTTTGTTAATTGAGCTAGAGCTTTGAATTTTGGCATTTAACCAAAAGAGTTTTTGGACATTTAGAAACAAAAAAGTACCAAAAGTGGTACAAAATAGGTGAACTTTGCATAGGGCGTACGGGTGGAGCTAGAACTTTGAAATTTGGCTTAGATTGTTGTTGTGAAATTAAGGGGATAGATAGAAAAAATATGAAAAATAGTAATGGAAAAGAAAGATACTTACGTTTAGTGTGGTATTTGGTACCATTCCATACTTTCTTTACGAACGAACTAGAGCTCTGAAATTTAACATGTAGATTCTACTACTACGAAATATATGTTGGCTATCTAAGTTATTTGGTACCAAAAAGTACGAAATAGCTTATTTAGTTTAACTGTAAACGGAGAAGAGTAAAATTAAAGAAATTGCCAAAAATGAACGATGTCTTGACAAATATACGATAAGTTGTACCAAATATGAAATTTTGAAATCGTACAAGGAGTGGAAAAAAGTACTTATGTGCTGTAATTGGTACTATTTAGAACGTTCTTTATATATTGAACTATAGATCTGAAATTTGCGATATCGGCACATCTTGGCAGTATGTACCTGACGACTAAAAAATAAAATGTACAAAGTGGTACTTTACTTACAGACTGAGCAACATCTGTGGCATTAGAGATACAGGTACATCTTGGCAGTATGTAATGGATGACTAGAAGATTGTTTTGAAATTTGTACATTTAGGTATTAAAACGTACAAAATTGTTCTTTATTTACGGATTGAGCTAAAGATCTGAAAATTGCGATACAGTTACACTCAGTGACCGTCTTTATCAACCGACTAGATTTTTATTTTTAAAATTCGTAAAATTCGTTTTACGGATAAGGCTAAAGTTGTTAAAATTGCAATACAATTACACCTTGATTTTCGGTGTACCATCGGGGACAGCGAAGCGTCCGGGCATATGCTAGTATATTCATAATTTAGAGAGATTATATCGACGTAGCAATTTTTCCAAATATTTTGATTTTTAAAAATTAAAAAAAAATCTTTTAATTTCCTAAACCACTACAACAAAAAAACAATTTTCTTAATATTTTATGACCATTTAGCGAAGAAAGCTGGATTTAGTGATTTTGGCATAAAATAGAACCTGCTGTGAAAAGAAGTAGGATAATTGCCATGAAACCATCAAATGCAACAAGACATTAAAATGGATTCCAGAAATCTCACTCCTAGGAATTTTGAGAAATTTTTTCGTTTGTTTTTTGGTATATAAACAATTGCTTCCTTTGGCAAGCCAATTTTCCCCCAAAATTTAACGGGAAAATTGTTGTAACTGGTTTCAGTCGTCTACTTTACGCCAATCCAAATTTCATTTCGATTCCTAATTCGAGCTAGATTTTGTTTTTTCGTTGTCTACCGTTCGAAACCAAAAATTCAACTTCTAAAAGATATTTGCACTGTGTTGGCAATAAGTGTAAATTTCAGCTTTGACTTTATGACCAAATGGCACCGCCGATGTGCCAGTTCCTGCACCCAATAGCTACCACAATTTTCAAAAAACAGTGAATTTCACAGTAACAAGAATTTTGGCAATTTTCGATTTTGAAAAAATATAAAATCCAGGCTACGTCCCTGCCTACATGTATCCTATCGATTTTGTTTTGTTTTTAAGGTTATGCCCTATTTGTATACCTAAAGCAAAGTTTAGAGTTCTAGCTTAATTCGTTAAGAAAGTGCCAAATACGAGGGTTGCCTTTAATATTTTGCGATTGGACAAACCTTGTGTTGCAATTTGCCAACTAACAGCTCCCTTGTAAGACTTGACCAGAACATAAATTAAGTTTTAGGCGATGAAGCTCCATTAAGTACCAGTGTTTCACGATGGTATGGTGAATTCACCCGTGGTAGTTCACTCAAAGACGAATTTCGTGTTGCTCCAAAAACAATTGATGCTGTGCGCCAACTCATATTGTAAGATCGTCATGTGACCTATCGTGAGATTGAGATTTAGGCATTAGTGGAACCAGCATACATTCAATATTGCATGAACATTTGACCGTCAAAAAAATTTGTTCGCATTGGATCCGTTGGATGCGTTCAGAATGCATGTTTTGCAGATACCAAAACAAAAGTGCTCCGACAATTGTTTCAAACGAATGCAAACGTGTATAGATCTTAATGGGGAATATTTTGAAAAACAATAAATCGATTTTCCATGATTAATATTTGTTTTTGTATTCTCTAATCCCGAAATATAAAGGGCAGCCGTATTATCCGATTTCGCTGAAATTTGATATGGTGAGTTAATTAAAGCCTGTCGATATCCAACTCAAATATGGTTCAGATCGGTGTATATGCAGATATAGCTGCCATATGGGCCGATCTCTCGATTTAAGGTTTTGGGCCCATAAAAGACGCATTTATGTCGACGAAATTTGGAACAGTGAGTTGTGTTAGGCCCCCCGACACCCCTCTTCAATTAGGACCAGATCGGTTCAGATTTGGATATAACTGCCATATAAACCGATCTCTTGATTTAAAGTCTTGTTCCCGATTTCTGAATATAGACACAGTGACTTATGTTGGGCTTTTCGACATCCGTCTAGTATATGGTTTAGATCAGTCTATATTTGCATGTGGCTACCAAAAAGACCAATATTGTGTATATTTTACAAAATTGAACAATGATATCTACTTTTTAGATTACTCAATGTACGTGCCGAATTTGGTCCATATCGGACCATATTTCGATATAGCTGCTAAGGGGGCATAAATTATGAATTTTTCATCGTTTTAAGACGAAAGTTGGTTAATATATATACCCGAGGTGGTGGGTATCCAAAGTTCGGCCAGGCCAAGCTTAACGCCTTTTTACTTGTTTATTATGTTTATGAATAGTGCGTTTGACTTAGAGTCGTCCCATAATTGTTTGCCTTTTGCGTTTGCAGATGATGTTCAACTTCTGTTTATGTGTGATTCAGATTTTCCTGATGTACTCCAAAGTGTAATTGACTATTCATTTATGATTCTGTATTAGATTATCGATTATTATTTAATTCATGCTTCAGTACGTGTTAGTAATGTTAATATTGCCTTTGTTTAAATGTCTTTAAATGTCTTGGTTTTATTTTTGACAGTGATTTGGGCTTTCAGTCTCATATAAACTCTGTTGTATCCAAAGTTAAGTTCATGTTGAGAAAATTTTACGGTTTATAATTGTGTCTGTCCTTGAATGTAAGAATAAAGTTTGCAATGCGGTAATTATGCCAATTTTTCTATTGGGTTGCCCAAAAAGTAATTGCGAATTTTTTTAAAAGAAAGTAAACGCATTTTTAATAAAACTTAGAATGAACTTTAATCAAATATACTTTTTTACACTTTTTTTCTAAAGCAAGGTAAAAGTAACAGCTGATAACTGACGGAAGAAAGAATGCAATTACAGAGTCAAAAGCTGTGAAAAAATTTGTCAACGCCGACTATATGAAAAATCCGCAATTACTTTTTGGGCAACCCGATATATTGTATTGAAGTTTATTCGGGTGTTCCTGGGGTTGTTATTAGAAAAGTGCAGCTTGTTTTTAATAGGGTTATTCGTTTTGTATACTCGCTTCACATTCGCGAACATGTAACGCCATACGTAACTGGGCGGCTCCCCAGTTACTTGAACCCAATTTTTGATGTGAAATTCGTACTCTACTCATAAGTACCTTTCATTAGAGTCCCATATAGTCCACTTTTATTTTTGCGTAGTACTTTTCGGGTAAAGGGGAGGGTCCGCCCCCCTTGTATAAGAGTTCTCGGGACCTGAATGAAATATGATCCATACCAGCCCCCATTTACATATTATTATGGATATGATAGTGGAGTTGTAATAAGAGAGGCTGGTTAATTTTTCCATGTGGTTGGTATCCAAAGTTCGGCAGGCCGAACTTAACACGTTTTTACTTAACTTCTTAATTGTTTATTGTATCAGTAACTTTGTCTTAATTGTTAAATTCTCTCATAAATTTGTCTTTCTGTTTTTTTTTTACAATTTTGTTATGTCCTTACCAAGATTCAAACCTTTACAAGACGGTGGCTCCGTTTATTTATTTATTTTATTTGTTATTTTTGTTAAATATTTTTATACCCTCCACCATAGGATGGGGGTATACTAATTTCGTCATTCTGTTTGTAACTCCTCGAAATATTCGTCGGAGACCCCATAAAGTATATATATTCTTGATCGTCATGTCATTTTAAGTCGACATGACTTAAATGTCCGTCCGTCTGTCTGTCGAAAGCACGCTTACTTTCAAAGGAATAAAGATAGCCACTTGAAATTTTGCACAAACACTTCCCATTAGCGTAGGTCGGTTGGTATTGTAAATGGGTCCATGTTTTGATATAGCTGCCATATGAACCGATCTGGGATCTCGACTTCTTGAGCCGCTAGAGGGCACAATTCTTATCCGATTTGGTTGAAATTTTGCATGAGTTATTTTGTTATGACTTTCAACAACTGTGGTAAGAATAGTTGAATTCGGTCCATAACCTGATATAGCTGCCATATAAAGCAATCTGGAATCTTGACTCTTATTATTATCCAATTTAGCTGAAATTTTGCATGGCATGTTTAGTTTTAACTTTCAACAACTGTGCTAAGAATAGTTCAAATCGGTCCATAACCTGATATAGCTGCCATATAAACCGATATGAGATCTTGAGCTTCTAAAGCGCGCAAGTATTATCCGATTTGGCTGAATGCAATCCATGGTGGAGGGTATATAAGATTCGGCCTGGCCGAACTTAGCACGCTTTTACTTGTTTATTTTATTTCATTTCAATTTGCTTCAATTAGGTGATTTAGATAAACGCCCTTAATTTTTGATTTGCATATCGACCTACTTTTACGAAACTTCTCACATTTGTCCTAGCCAAAATCAGTTCCTGCCATTTAGTTTGAATCAAAAGAAAATATTTTGGAAGCATTTACAACATCTCGCAAACATATTGTGGGCTGATGGGGATTTTCCCACAAATCGAAATATTGAAAGAAAATCCTTTTTTTTCTGCTAGTTTTCAATAGCATTAAGCGGATGGACGGACGCCCATAGATACTATTTTATCTAATTATATTTACATACCATAGACCATTGCAAGGTTTACCCTATGTTTGCATCGACATTTTGAGAGTTTTTAGAGTAAATCCTTTTAAACACAGCAAAAAGGAAAAAATACTAAAGCACCGCATTTATGAGTTTACAACCTCAGACTAATTAGGGCGCGGATTTACGCTTAAACTCAGCAATAAACCCTTTGAGCTGTTAAGCGAGTTATGTTTGTAAACAATCGAGTAATTATGAGGAAATCTATGGTGTGGTAAATATTTAGGGCATACAGGACAAAGGAAAATCTAAGAAATGTAAAAGGGTTAGACACAACAGCTAGCAGCAGCTACTTACTAGAGCGGTGCTAAAAGGATTTGGGTTTGCAGACAAAAGTAAACTTTCCCAAATTAGAGCAACGTGTGCTCGGCGCGAGTGGCCCTCATAAAATGATGGTACCTAGTAGAGAGAGCAGGTAGCAGAGGGTATCTGCTCTTTGTAACGATTCAAGGTCTTATCTTAGCATGGGTAGCAGCGGGCTGGCTAAGAATAAGTAATGAATGGCCTTGCACTAGTTGGCAATGTTATTAGTCTTGTTCGACGATTAAATAGTGATTTAATACATGTGTCGCAAATGCATGTCTGAAAGTTCAACAGCCGGATGCTGGTGAAGCATTCAAACACCCCGTCCATGGGTCTGAGCAAATATGATGGAAGTTAAAACACTAAAAACTCTGACTTGTTCTTGATGTAATACTCGAATGGTTTCCCTTTACCCCATACATTTAACTCCTTATTTGTTTCACTGTCGCGCTTTGGTTGGCTCTTGCCTTACGAACTGGTTGTCTGCTTTTAGATTTTCAATGGGATCTTTTGAAAGCCAAATATATGAAATACTTTTTTTTTCTCGAGTCCCAACATAAATACCAAGATTTCAAGCGTGTTTGTTGGGTTTGTTTGCTGGCTTGTTGTTGGTAGTCTTGTCTTGGGTTTTATTTCAGAATGTTTTGTTGATTTTTCTCATTTGCACATCATTTGATTCGTGGATATGTTGCCATTGACTGAAACGCTTCAAAGCTTGAAACGAAAGGCAGTAAAGCAAATAAAAAAACCAAAACAACAAAATTACCCATTGCAGTAATGGCTTGAAAATATCATGGAAATCAAGATGAACAGCATCAAAATCTCAAAATATTAGAGGGGATTACGGAAATGATGAGCAAATCGATATAAGGCGACTAAAAACGGCGAAAATTTCTTAAAAGTTATTAAAGCTTTGGCGCCGTGGAAGACTAGCGTGTAGCTTGTTTGAGGGGCTCTTATGTTCAACACCCATCCAAGACTTTGCTCTTACATTTTAAAGACAACAAGTAAAAAGGCGTTAAGTTCGGCCGGGCAGAACTTTGCATACCACAACTCGGGTATATATGTAAACCACCTTTCGTCAAAATCCGGTGCAAAATTCATACCTTATGCCCCATAGCAGCTATATCAATATATGTTCCGATTTGGACCAAATACTAATAAGTACAAGTCATTGTTCAATTGTATATAACAAAATATTTGTCTTTTTAGTAGTTTTATCTGAAAATAAACCGATCTGAACTATATACGACAGGGATATCGAAAAGCATAACATAAGTCAGTGTGTCAAATTTCAGTGAAATCGGATTAGAAATGAGCCTTTTATGGGTCAAGACTTTAAATCGAGAGATGGGTCTGTATGGCAGCTATATGCAAATCTTGATCGATCTCGACCAAATTGCAGAAATATGTGAAGGGGCTTAATCTAATTCTCTGTCCCAAATTTCAGCAAAATCGGGTAATAAATGTAGCTTTTATGGGCCTATGACCCTAAATCGGTGGATCGGTCTATATGGCAGCTATATCCAAATCTGGACTGATCTGAGTGAAATTGAAGAAGGATGTCGAAGGACCTAACACAACTCACTGTCCTAAATTGCGGCGACATCGGACAGTAAATGCGCTTTTTATGGCCCCAAAACCAAAAACTGAAAGATCGGCCTATATGGCGGCTATATCCAAATCTGGACCGATCTGTGCCATAATGGAGAAGTAGGGGGGTTAACTTAACTCACTGTCTCAAATTTCAGGAAAATCGGATAATAAATGTGTCTTTTATGGGCGTAAGACCCTAAATCGGCGAATCAGTCAATACGGCAGCTATATCCAAATCTGAACCGATCTGGACCAAATTGACGAAGGATGTCGAAGGGCCTAAGACAACTAACTGTCCCTAATTTCAGCAAAATCGGATAATAAATGTGGCTTTTATGGGCCTAAGACCCTAAATCGTAGGATCGGTCTATATGGGGGCTAAATCAAGATATAGTCCGATATAGCCCATCTTCGAACTTAACCTGCTTATGGACAAAAAAGAATATGTGCAAAATTTCAGCTCAATATCTCTATTTTTGAAGACTGTAGCGTGATTTCAACAGACAGACGGACAGACGGACGGACATGTCTAGATCGTCTTAGATTTTTACGCTGATCAAGAATATATATACTTTATAGGGTCGGAAATGGATATTTCGATGTGTTGCAAACGGAATGACAAAATGAATATACCCCCATCCTTCGGTGGTGGGTATAAAAAGGTATCCCAATGGGCCTAATTTCTGAGTCTGTTTAACATACTTACGGTCCTTGTACTTGGGAGGCCACCGTAGCGTTGAGGTTACCATGTCCGTCTATGACGCTGAACGCCTGGGTTCAAATCCTGGCGAGAACATCAGAAAAAAATGTTCAGTGGTGGTAATTCCCTCCTAATGCTGTCAACATTTGTGAGGTACTATGTCATGTAAAACTTCTCTCCAAAGAGGTGTCGCACTGCGGCACGCTGTTCGGACTTGGCTTTGAAAAGGAGGCCCCTTATCATTGAGCTTAAACTTGAATCGGACTGCACTCATAGATATGTGAGAAGTTTGCCCCTGTTCCTTAGTGGAATGTTCATGGACAAAATTTTCATTTGCATTTGCATTTACGGTCTTTGGTTTCTCTTGTTTTGGTTCTTCAAATACTTGTTTTTCATTTCCGCTATTTTGGGTATGCGAATATAATGCAAATTTCAAATAAACAGCAAATAAAAAAACAATTTCCTTGTACTCATATTAAAACTTGTTGCTCTACTTTTTCCACAAAATCGTAAAATAATGCTCAACTTTAAACCACTTTATTGTAGCTAGACTGCATAACATTGCCATAATCGTAGAGCATCCTTAAACGATTTCTTGGTCATTCCTCCCCTGCCCCTTTCCTTAATGAATAGCCCAAATAAGTGTTGCTTGCCCCCATCATTGGTAGACAGAAAATCTACGAGACTTGGTTGAAGACAAATAGAGGTAAGTGTTTTTCAATGGAAATCACCAAAGTCCACCATTGAAGCGCAACGACAAGCAACGTAGATAGAAAACGATCCCAGATGAAATCCATTTTAAAAAAACCAAAGCAAATTATTCATAGTCGACGTTTAGACGGAGACGTTGTTGCCTCCCTGTTCGGACAATAGTTAGCAAACAAAAACAAATCACCACCAAATTTCTCGAAGAGGAGAGAAAAGAAAACGGTTCGTGTTTTTTTTGCTGTACCTGTTATTTACATTCCGTATGACGATAGTAGCCAATGTCGTAAATACACCAGGAGAAAAAAAGTTCTTTTAGTTTCTGACGAATGCTAAAATATTAAGAAAACATCGATCACGTTGAGATATAATTCATAGATCAGGCAGGAGAGGAGACACATATATTTGGTAAGAAGAAGAAGGAAATGAAGAGGTATAACCCCACAGTCAAAATAATATCCGAAATATTTGATCCTATAGTAAAATATCACACAGTGGGATAGAATCGAAAAACAAATGAAAACATGCTAAGTTCGGCCGGGGCGAATCTTTTATACCCTCCATCATGGATCGCATTTGTCAAGTTCTTTAAACGACTCTTTCGAATAGAAAAACACCAGTCATAGAAAAACACCGCCTACAAAATGTCAGGCAAATTGAGTAATAGAAGTCAAGACCCAAGGTCGGTTTATATGGCGGCTACATCAGGTTATGAACCGATGGGGGGGCTGACCCTCCCCATTGCCCCCGAAGCGCCCCTAAAAAATAGAAGTAAACCGATTGGGACAGTTTGAGACTCAAATGAAAGGTATGCGAGAGTACTTGATATTAAAAATACCTAGGCGGCCGCCCCGACCCCAAAACCCCCTCAACTAAACATATTGGACGATAATAACAATATAGGACTCAAATGAAAGGTATTAGGTAGTAGCGTACGAATATGGTCTGGAAGGAGCAATAGGCTATAGAATTTTTTGATATCGTAAGGGGGTATAGGGGTATATTGTGTGGGAGTAGATAAGCAAATTGTTCTGAACAGATACATATGGTTTTAACATATTTATTTTTCGCGTAGTGTTAATGAAGGCGCAGCGGAGCAGGCCAGGTTCAGCTAGTGTACTATATCTGGGATATATGCCTATATCTAATTGCAGACTTTAAACATACGAAAGACGTTTTTCTTATCCAGAATGTACGAAATTTGGAACAGATTACGTACCAATTATAGCCAATATCAAAACTTACACACCTTTTTCTCTGAACAACCCTTGACATCCATAGTTTTATTCTACACTCTTAACAAAGAGACAGAAATGACACGAAGTGAAATAATTTTGATCTATGCCCGGCGATTATTTCAGAAATTAACTTGGCATTTAAATGTTGGAAAAGCCCAACAAAAATTGAGGTCAGCCTACCAATCTACCAAGAGAAGAAAAACCTACCAATTTTGGCAGGAACCTACCCAAAACGGCAACGCTGCTCTTCATTTTGATGCATGATTCGGATTGGTAAAAGGGATGCAAAATGTACTTCAAAATAAAGAAAATTTATTAAGACATTGAAAAAATCCCTTGTGTTATCAAAATGCAAAGTCCAGACCCCCAATTCCGATTTATGATTTTTTCACTTCATATGTCACCTAAAATGGCCACAGTAGCGCAGAGGTTAGTCTGCCCGCCTTTCACGCTGAATGCCTGGGTTCGAATCCTGGTGAAAACATCAGAACAAATTTTCAGCGGTGGTTATTCCCCCCTAATGCTGGCCACATTTGTGAGGAACTGTGCTGTATGGCAGCCATGTAGAAACTTCTCCATAAAGAGGTACCGCACGGCCGCACACCGTTCGGCTCGACAATAAATAGGAGGCCCCTTATCATTGTGCTAAAACTTGAGCCGGACAGAACTTATTTATATGTGAGAAGTTTGCCCCTGCTCCTTAATGGAATATTCATGGGCAAATTTGCTATTTGCATGTCCCCTAAACACGTGCAAACATTTTTTTGTAGCCTCCAGCCAATTTACTACAAAATGCCAATTTTGAAATCATATTTAACCGAAATTATTATTTTGGAGAATTTTGTAAAAAATTTGGACAGAATTTACTTTATTAAAAACACTTTTATCTGCAAAATTCAAAAAGAAAATGTAAGATACCCAGATTCGTATTGAACCACAAATGCTTTCGTAAATCGCAAAACACGAACCCAATCTCAGCCAAAATTTCGAACAATAGAAAATTAAAGTCGAATATCCCCGAATCCAATGCCTCAAGTGGACGTTTTTGTATGCATTTTTCAGCAAAAAAATTGGAAATCGGACCAAACACTAAGATATGGCAGCCCGAACAATTTGTCAAAATGCCGAGGTGATCAACTTCAGGGCCCTGCCAAGAGACGTCCGCATCACCTAGTGGCTTGAAATTTTGCACATGATCTCGAGAGCACCTCAGCTTTCACCATTTCATATTTCAAGGAGTTATCTCTATCCATTCTTAAATTCTGTCCCACTGTGCGACGGTAGTGAGTCTGTAACGGTTTAGCAGAATGAGGTAAGAATAAATAACCAGGCTAAAGAATGACAAGGCATCAAAAGCCGATGGGTTATCAACCGAACAATTTGGGAAATGAGGCAACTCCCAATGAATGGAGCCTCTGCACTATGAGCGATGCCCAAGAAGGGAGACAAAATATCTCCAAACTACTATCCCACTCAAAATATCATAGAAAAGATAAGGAACGTAATTCAGATCTAAGGTAAATAAAACAATTAGATCCTGTTAAAGTGGTATCAGACCTGGTAAACCCGCCATATATGGGAAAAATCCTATTTGTCCATTACACTACAGCTTTGAACAGTTTCCATTCGTTCAAAGTATTTGCAGCCATATCGGAGTAACGCAGCAAAACTAGCAAGAACTTTCAGAACGACCCAAACTGACACTCGATCATCTGTTTAACATAGGAAACAAGCTCTCCAGATCGCTTTAGGAAGCCGTACAACTTGGATTGTTCACATCCTCTAATTCAGCCATGTTTTATAGTCTCTTCTTTTCTGGGGATACTTAGCCCACCCCAGAGCTTTTCTACGCTTATGAATGACGGACACAATGACTGAGACGGCTGTTCTAGTTAGCGACTGGAAAGGGGGAGACTTCTTCAAGTCTAGATTGGTTCACATAATTTTGACCATCTGTCATTCGGCATACCAACAAATTCCCGTTCCACTGGAATGTCTAAGTTACTGGTCTCGCAAGCTCGTCTGCTCTACATTTTCCTGGGATATCTCTGTGTCCCGACGCCCATCACAGGAAAATTTTGAAATGTTTAGCCATCTCAAACTTGGTTAGAGACCACCGTAGTTGTCCACCAATGACGTTGAACGCCTGGGTTCAAATCCTGGCGAGAACATCAGAAAAAAATTTTCAGTGGTGGTAATTCCCTCCTAATGCTGCCGAAATTTGTGAGGTACTTTGTCATGTAAAAACTTCTCTCCAAAAAGGTGTCGCACTGCGGCATGCCGTTCGGACTCCTCTATAAAAAGGAGGACCCTTTTTCATTGATCTTAAAATTGAATCGGACAGCAGTCATTGATATGTGAGAAGTTTATTCTTGTTCCTTAATGGAATGTTCATGGTAATTTGCATTTGGACATGCATTTGCATCAGCCATCTCATTGAGAGATCTGTTTCCCAGAGATTGAATGACTGCTTGGCTGTCCGAGAAGATCGTCGTTATGGCATTTTATCTTAGCCATTCCACAACTTCCTTAATTGTAAGGTCGGCACCTTCTCGATATGACCAGTGCTAGTTATTCATAGTACACCCCGAAACTCAGCTTAGAACCACCCAGTCTAGTTTAGATCCGACCAATTTAACTTCCAATCGGTTTTATCAGGAATGGTGGTACAGTACTTTTTTTATCTACAAGCAACTCAGGCAATGTGTAATCCACACTGCCTCGAACACTGGACATTGTATAGCCGCCGCATGATCAGAGGGAAAGCTACCATAATAGCTTCACAGCAGTGGTCGCTGTAATTTATCTAGCCACATTGTTCAGAGGCATTAAGTGAAGCAGTAATTTAAGTGCATCAGATTGTGTCGACTTCTGTGAGACTGTGATTCACAAACAAGCCATCCTTTGGATCCGGCTGAGAATTGAACTGTTAGTGGACTTTTTAGCAATCCCATGGCAGCCGGTTCTACGTAACGGATTGGCCCGATGGAGTCTTTCATTGGCAAAGGCTACCGCCTTCAGTATACAACACACTGCTAGAACAACAACAACCACATAGTGCACGACGCCAGTGAATGACACGCGGTTTAAACCCCCAATTTTTGCCAATGGCTCTCTTGCATGTGTAGGGGGCAAGAGTTGCCTTTTTTGCTCTTTCAAAAATGTTGAATTTGCAGTTCAATGACTACATAAGGCCGCCGTAGCGCAGAGGATATCATGTCCGCCTATGACCCCGAACGCCTGGCCTGAGCATTAGAGAAATTTTCAACAGTGGTTATCTCCTCCTTATGCAGGTGACATTTGTGAGGCACTATGCTATGCATAGAAGCCATGTTAAAACTTAATGAAAAGGTATTTTTAAAAAAACGAAAGACTTAAGACACAGTCCGTAACTGCGAATATGCAGAGAGACAAAAGACTTAGGACACATACTTTGTGACCCTTTAAATCTAAGTTTGACTCCCAGTTTTGTCCCACAATTATCCAACAAATATTGCAGTACATATCCGGAAACGAAAGACTTAAGGCACAAACATTGTATTCGAATAGTTGACAATATCGCAGAAAATCTGTACATAATTTTGAATTATTAAATTTTAAAATAGCCATGGTGAATACATTGGAATAACACCGTGCGCCTGCATTGGAGACATTGCTGTAACATCAAACAGTAGCACTGGCCATACATGTCGTGCTTAATTTAGAAGTCTTAAGCTATGTTCGATTTTGACTATCAAAAGGAGATATGCACTTTATCATCGAGGAGGGTCGTGAATGCGACAGACTTAGTGATATGATGGAAGTTTCCCTGCTGTTTACTAATAGGACATTTGCGAGATGACATTCATTAACATCGTTAGCAAATTCAATTCATAACCTTAAGGCGGTTGCTATGTCCAATGGCATAAAACTATTGGTTTGCTTTACTACCCCTTTTAATCCCCCAAGCACTACATTTTCATTGATAAACCATTGGCATAATTCGGTAGTCCACATTTTTTCTCAATGTATTCCATTTTTTTCCTGACGATTCATTCACTCTACCTGCTGTTACCAGGCCATTATAGACAGTACGCAAACGTGCAATGACTAAAACCGAACTGAGTCAAAATGGACGTGTGTAAGCTGAACGACCAACAACCGACCAAATGAACGTACCAACAAACAATCAATTCAACAAATATGGATACTTCTTACCTGTGCATCAACCCGTCACTGGCAACCTTACGAATTCAATATAAGGCGGAGCTACACACAATCGAGAGTGAGAGATATCGATATCCGTAGCTTATGGCTTAGGAGGTGTGAAAGAGAGACATAGCAACTAAGAAAAGGCTAAAACTTATGACCAACAAGTGGGCATTGGGCTTGTGAATGATGGTTTTGCGGAGATGAAGGAAAAACGACAACTTTTGTGATGGCTGAACAAATTAACACCGATCATTAGCTCCGGAGTACGCAAACGGGTGTGAACGCGCTATTTGACGAAACGTATATTGGAAATTAAAAAAAAAAAGAAAATAAATTTCTGACATATAACAAATTCTAAGATTTCTTGAAACTAAAATTCAGAAATATGTAAGTTTTGCTTAAAAAGAATTTTTCTTACCTTGTATTGCTATAAAATACTTACAAAAACAAAATCTAATTGCTTCAGATTCCTTATATGCTTGCAGCATTTAAAGTCCTTCACTGCCTCGCTCACCTCCAACATCAATATTCAATTAATTATCTTCGTTGTTATGATTTGGCCTGGGCTCTAAAAATAAATTGTCATTTCCATAAATACCAGCAAATGCGCGAAAATGAGTGAAAATACATTCTACTCACAGGCCCATTAAGACGCATGCTATTTGACAAATGGATACTAATTAATTACAGTTTGTACAAAATTTTAGTACAGCTCAAATCAGCAACTCAACCACCTCCGGCCACTGTCATCCAACAGCCAGCAGAGATCATAAAGTGCGTTACCAATCACCTCGAGAGCCGTAAATCCCTATTAACACTCACACACGCATGCGCAAACCCTCGCCGCACATAAAATTAACAGTAATTTAACAATTTAACGCAAAAAAAAAAAAAAAGTGAAAAGTACCCAATTATCATAATTCGAAGGGGGGAGATCCTCAATAAAACACCAGCTAAACGATCTAAACGAAAATTAAAACTACCGTATCTTTTTTGTGTTGTTGTTTTAACACCCCAGACAGTTGACATTTAAACGGTACCGTTTCCCGCAGCGGTTCATTGCTGATAATTTAAAGTGGCGCGTGACACATTTGACACGCAAGTGTTAAACGTTTATTATAAGAAGTTACCAAAAAAAAAAAACAGAGAGTGAAAACAAAACAAAATAAAAATAAAACGAAAAAACAAAACAAAACAAAACAAAACCGTAATAATAAATCAGAAAGTGCAAAAAGTTTCAATTGTCAAAATAAAAATCATAACGATTTGCAAACAATTTTGAAGGAGTTGTGAAAAGCCGTCGCTAAAAATGCTTTGAAAAGGCCACAAATTGGCGTAACTGTTTCATTTTGGTGGCTGGAAAAGGCAAAGAAAAATTTCAGTATTCAACTAAAATACAAAAAGTGTTAAACATTATTTTTTGTAACTTACCAAACCAAAGGAAAGGAAATTATTTTTACACATAACTATCTATTTGGAATATCGACAAACTTTACAAACAAATAACATGCGTAAGTAAAAACAGAATCCATACAAATGATTTTTTTTCTTTAACTTTACTATTTATGTTTAACTTAACATTACAACTTTTTATATAGACAAACGACGTGAGACACAAACTCGTAGACTAGGCAAATGTTATTAAATCGTTATATCGTCACATAAAAACAATTTTTTTTTTACTCGTATTAATTCCAACGTTCAACCAGAACAAAAGACTTAGGACACAAACTTTAATTATAGGACATTCATTCCGCAAAACTGAGGTGCTTAAGTATATATATTGTATATTCTTGATCGTCTGGACATTTTGAGTCGTTTCCGTCATCTCAATCCATCTGTCGAAATCACGATAGCGGTCGAACGCGTTAAGCACAGATACATCTTATTAGAGTAGGTTGTTGGGAATTGCAAATGGGATATGTCGGTTCAGATTTGGATATATCTTCCATATAAACCGATCTCCCGCTTTGACATATTTAGCCTCTAGAAGCTGCAATTGTTATCCGATTGAGATGAAATGTTGCATGTAGTGTTTTGTTATGACGTCCAATAACTGTGGTAAGTATTGGGTTGCCCAAAAAGTAGTTGCGGATTTTTTAAAAGAAAGTAAATGCATTTTTAATAAAACTTAGAATGAACTTTAATCAAATATACTTTTTTTACACTTTTTTCTAAAGCAAGCTAAAAGTAACAGCTGATAACTGACAGAAGAAAGAATGCAATTACAGAGTCACAAGCCGTTGAAATTTGTCAACGCCGACTATATGAAAAATCCGCAATTACTTTTTGGGCAACCCAATACATTGGAAATCGGTCGATGACCTGATATAGGTCTCATTTGGCTAAAGTATTGCATGTAGAGTTCTGTTACGACTTTCAATAATTGTGCCAAGTACGATTGAAATCGATAGGGTTATAACCCTACATAGCTCCCATATATATATCGATCTCCCGATTTTGTTCAATTTGGCTAAACCGATCTCTCGGTTATTACAAGCATTAATTTTTGCTTGGTTTGGCAGAAATTTGGTGCGTAGAGTAAAATTATGCCATTCAAATAATATTACTTTTGTGTCAATTTCACGCAGTGGTGGGTTTCAAAGATTCGGCCCGGCCGAACTTAGCGCGTTTTTGTTTATTTTACTTCATATGTCTTCTACGCACATGTAAAAACTTTTTTGCATCAAAAAATATTTGTGACCTCTAAAGTTATTTCTCCCAAAGGGGGAGTGAGTCGAGCTAATGACCATTAGAATGAGTATCATCAAAAAGTGAAGGATTTAATTGAAAAGAAATTGCAAGACAACAGATGAATTTGACCACAGACGACACGTCTTCTGCATACTTTTCAAGCATGGCAAGTGCTATCTTATGTACCAAAGTGTGACTCTCAAACCTCCTGTCTACCGAGAATTTGTAGCATTAAATTTATTTTCAAATTCGAAATTGCCCTCTACTACCAACTCACTTAAAAATATCGATTTTGAAATCATCTTTGCCCGAATCAAGTATTTTGGAGATTTTTGTAAAAAAATTTTGGGCAAAATTTACTTTTAGTTTTTAGAGACACTTTTATCTGCAAAATTCAGAATGAATTATTAGAATATCTCTTTTCGGAAAACTGCAATTTTCTCTAACCATTTAAAATTTGAAAGATATCTCCACCCCTTTTTTATACGTACGCTTTTTTTCTAGTTTGTTTTTTTTTCGATTCTATTCCCCAGTGAACTCTTGAAATATTTTCATCGATTGTGAATTATTCCCATAATTTGTTATTGAAAACTCAAGCTTTTGATTTCGGAAAATTTTTCTAAATTTCCAAAGTTCATAAAGGTTTTCAAAGTCCTGTTCCTATATGTTCTAGTTGAATAGATTGTTTATCTCAACGATAATATTTAACTGTTAGCTCAATCATGATATTATTTTCCTGTTGCATAAAGAAATTTTTATAAAATAAGAAGACCTGTTGTAAATTTTCACAATTTGAAGCCAACTATTGTGAATATTTTCAAAATAAAATTTTAGCGATTTGTCTAAATTAAGGCCCGTCTTGGTACTTATCTACAATCAGATTTTCCAGAACTTATACTTCTACAAAAACTGAAGTTATTTCTATTTTGCAACAACTGCGACAACTGCTCTAGACATTGTTGGAGACCAATGGCGGAGGATTATGAGAACATTCTTGATGAAATGCACAGCACATGAATGCTGTGTATACTTTTCGTCAAAATTATATTTCGGTGGAGAAACATCGTCAGAGTTTCTATAGTACCGCCTTAGATAAATCTTTAGCCGCAGCGAATTCCGATACCACCGAATGTTTTTTCCACAAATTAAAATTTGCCCATGAACATTCCATTAAGGAACGGGGGCTAACTTCTCACATATCAATGAATAACAGAACACCGATTCAAGTTTAAGCTCAATGATAAAGGGGCGCAGTGCGACATTTCTTTGGGGAGAAGTTTTGACATGGCAAAGTACCTCACAAATGTCGCCAGCATCAGGAGGGCTTAACCTCCACTGAATATTTTTTCTGATGTTCTCGCCATAATTCGAACCCACATGGTCAGCGTCATAGGCGGACATACTAACATCCGGGTAACTGTGTTTTTTACACACTCAGGAAAAATTTATACCAAAAGTGCTCATTTCAGTAACATACGGTATTGATTGTAAAGCAACATCGAATGGTATTAAAGCGAAACCGCATGGTTTAGCTGAAATGTTGGTACAATTTGGTACTAGCTTTATTACCGAACTGGTAATTATGGCTTTTATGCCAATCTCATTATCACCTGAACATTCCACACCCTAATGAACCAAAATTAAAAAAAAAAAACATTGGAAATAGTTACCAACCGCGACCAGCCTCGATACTTTGTATTCAACAATTGATTCCGTATCTATTGAATCCCAGAAATAATTTTCATATAATACACCAACACAGCATCGTTTGCCACACAAGGCACTTTATCAAGTTCTTGGCACAGAAAACTTCCTTAGTGTTCATATAATTCTCATTTTTAACGCTTTCGCGTATTTGAACACGTTTTTAGACACACAAAACATATAACAACCTTTAATTAAATAAAAAAAACAATTTTTTGTAATTTTAAGTACGAAGCTAAACAATAATTTTGTCACGATGATAATACCGACTGGTATTAAATTGATATCGAATAGTATTAAAAACATTTGCTTATAACGCGAATAAAATAATACCAGTCAGTATTGGCAAAGTACCGTCCTTTTTCTATGGGTGCACACTCCACTTTGAGGATGGAGATCTACAGTCTTAGTACCGTTTTACTCAAAAACCTTTTTTTTTAATCTGCTGTATTCGTAAGATAAAACTTCGTTGAACTTAAGGAGGTCTTTGAAAACTTTAAACTACAAATCTTACAATCAGTGGAAGAAAAAAGTAGTTCTAATTTTGGTATTGGGTTTTATTTGGTCGTTATAATCCATGGTGCACTATAAGTTTTTTTTTATGTGAAGGGTGTTTTCATACCCTACACCACTACTGTGGTACAGGACATTACAACTTATTGCATTTGTTTCTCTATACGAACTGACTCGGAATCACGAATAGACAGACTTATACTAAGTACACGCAGCAAACTTTGGTTTTTTTGGAATCCATAGGTAACTTGCATAAGGTATATGTCATATTTACCAGAAATGAACCTTATCGTTTAAAAAAAACGTTTCGACAAAACAGTGAATTTTTATCGTACTGCTTTCACAAAAGCAAGAGTTTAAGAAAAAGTTTTCAACGATTTGTAGGTGTTGCTCGTTTCTGAGTTCCTCCATACCCAAAATGGCAGAGTATACCGAACACTTTTCACTTTTACAGATGACATGTAAACACAATAATCAACCAGTGGCTATGACAGAGTTTCCAATCTATCCATGTGATTGCCTTCAAAAAACTTCTATGCCAAGAAATCAAAACAGGGAACTGCTCCATATAAAGCAGTTCCCTGTTTTGATTTCTTTGCTACATTTTGGAATGTAATGTAAACATAAGCTTTTCAACGCCCAACCCAAACAAGGTCCCGATAGTTCGATTAAAATGTATATTGTACGGTTTGTTTTCTGATTTGGCTGAAACTTGGGGAAAATCAGAAAATTTTTCAGCGGTGGTTATCCCCTTACTAATGCTGGCTACATTCGTAAGGTACCCTGTCATGTTAAAACTTCTCTATTAAGTGGTATCCGTTCGGACTCGGCATAAAAAGGAGGCTTCTTGCCATTGAGCTTAAACTTTAATCGGACTGCACTCATTGATATGAGAGAGAGAGAGAGTGTTCCTTAGTGGAATGTTCAAAGAAAATTTTGTAGTTTAGTACTCATGCGCCGATTCAGCGATTTGGCTTCTTGTATATCATGAAAATAGTCTATAACTGCTTATTTGTATGCAATTGCCTTCCTAAGGCACTGCCTTGTCGAACTTTACCCCTTTTTTGGTGGAAGTAAAACTTTGCTGTCGTTGTCCAGAATAGAAGTCTCAGTCATAGCCACTGTCTGATCCGAAAACATGGTGACAAACTGAAAGTTGCCAGTAACGACTTTTGCCGGAGCTGTGAGGACGTCGAAGAAGAAGAGACTATAAAATATCTGCTGTGTGTGTGTGTGTGTGTGTCGCGCACTAGCAGCCAGAAGGAGTTCCACTGATTTAGGGGATGTGAAGTTATTGAGCTTTTACGTTTAACGATCTGGATGGTTCAAGGGACTAGAAGGCATCTTCCTATACAAAATACTTCATTTAAGCCCGATATTCTCATAATGTTCACCAGACACTTGGCCCTGAAAAAAATATTAGCTTTGTGTCCTTCTCTTCTCTTTATTGACATTTATTTAAATCCCATATTGCCATTGGTTTTTAAAGGAGTTTATAGGATGAGGCGTCCCCCAAACACATGCCCCAAAAATTGGTTATCAAATTCGTTTTCTAATCTCAAATACCTTTCATTTAAGCCACATATTGGCATGGTCGAAAATGTTTACCCTTTGGGGGGTGTTTTGGGGAAGGAATGATGCCCTAAATACATGGTCCTCATTTGGATATCAAATTCGTATTCTAATCCCAAATACCTTTATTTGAGCCACATATTGCGATGGTTTATAAAAAAAAGCTGTTTGTGGGGTATTTTAGGAAAGGGGTAGAGCCACAGAAAATTGTTCCCGAAATTGGGTATCAATTCTTGCTCTACCCCCCAATAGGGGTGTTTTGGGGAGTGAGGTGTCCCCCAAACACTAAGCCTTGAAAATATATCAGCAACGTGCTCTATTCCCTTATATCTATATATCATTTATTTGAACTCCATATTGCCATTGGTCTCAAAATTGGATATCAAATTCGTTTTCTAGTCTCAAATACCATTCATTTAAATCCTTTATTGCGAATGTGTTTTTTTTTTCATATGTCATAATGTCTTACTTCATATGCAATGTTTTGAAATTGGTTTTTGTTTGATTTTTTTTTTGTGTGGAAGAAATATTCTTTAGTAATATGTAATATTTAAAGTATATTTTGCCGCAATTAATGGAATGCTGCCAACCATTTGAACAGAGAGATGACGAACCGTCCAAAAATATACTTTAAATATTACATATTACTAAAGAATATTTCTTCCACACAAAAAAAAAATCAAACAAAAACCAATTTCAAAACATTGCATATGAAGTAAGACATTATGACATATGAAAAAAAAACACATTCGCAGAAATGCAAATTAGTTAAGAAAAAAATAAGTTAAATCCTTTATTGCAAAAACCAGCAAATGTTCGGTTTGGGGTATGGGCCCTAAAAACTATGACTATCGAGTTCCATATCGAGCAAATACATCCTATAAGGGGGTTGATATGGTGGTGGGACTTCCCCAGACAGTTGGTCCCGAATATTGATATTCGATTTATGGTCTACTCCCAAATACCTTTCATTTGAGCCCCATTTTTCCATAGTCGGCAAACATGACCGGTGGTCCCACATTTGGATATCAGATTCGTATTCTACTCGCAAATACCTTTAATTTGAGTCCCATATTGCCATGATCGGTAAATATGTCCGATTTAGGGGTGTTTTGGGAGTTGGGTGGTGTTGTGGGGGTGGGTTGGCCCCTTAGACACTTTTCCCGAATATTGATATCAGATTTGTGCTTTACTCCCAAAGACCTTTCATTTGAGCCCCATGTGGCTATGGTCGTAAATGTGTCCCCTTTGGGGGAGGTTTTTGGGGGGAGGCGGCCCCCCAAACACTTGGTCTCATATTTGGATATCAGATTCTAATTCTACACTCACATACCTTTTATTTAAGCCCCACATTCCTAGGGTCAGTAAATAAGTCCTGTTTCTGGACCCCCAGAAACGTGGTCTCACATTTGGATATCAGATTCGTATTCGACTCGGAAATACCTTTCATTTGAGTCCCATATTGCCATGGTCGGTAAATATGTCCGATTTAGGGGTGTTTTGGGGATTGGGGTGGTCCCTCTAGCACTTGGTTCGACAAATGGATATCAGATACGTTTTCTTATTCTAAATACCTTTCATTTGAGTCCCATATTGTCGTGATTGGTCTAAATATATATTTGTTAGGTTTTGGGGTTGGGGCGCCCCCTAGGTACCCTATCTGAAATTGGGATACCAACTGTTTGTTTGTAGGTTACTATAAGAGAGCACACAAAATTTCGATTAAATCGCACCATCCATCTCCGAGATCTGGCGTTTCTGAAAATTGCGGTAAGGGGGAGGGTCCGCCCCCCTTCAGATATCAAAAGATGTAGCACCCTATTTTCACCACGGGATCATTTTGCACCATCTGCACCATTTTGCAAATTGATTTTTAAATATTGTATAGATTATTTTTTTCCATAATTTTTTTTTATTTTCCTACTTACTTTCATAAATCATAATGCAATTGCGCCAAGCACGCATTATTCTAGCACTTTGAAGCCTAACGTCACTGCTGTCTCCAGTGTATGTTAAAAATTTTTGTTTTGTAATAAATTTATGGATGATGGCATCCACATTTAATATATTGTGTCAACTGACCACAGACAGACTTATACTAAATACACATACCATGACACAGATAAACATACACATCCATTAAAAAAAAATATGTATATATATATACAAAAAAACGCGTTTGGCTTTAGTAAATATTGAAGTCACGATTGAAAAAAATGGTTAAATAAATAAATAAAAAAGCCGAGCGAAGATTAATCAAAGGCAAATAAACGAAATAACTATAGCTGAGCAAACGGTGTACATCCATACAAAAGTATGGGTATATGCGTAAGCAAAAAATCATCAGAAAAAAAAAACCGAAACGAATTTGAAGCTAGTTAATCAGGGCGGGTATTTCAAACCTAGTCCGCTTTCGGCCTGTTCAAGTTGAACAAATTGAGGAAATCCAATCCAGCTTGAGATAAATTCCATAGGATTTTTTATTTGGGTTTAGTTGTCATTAGACATGTGATGGCTTTTTGTTTGAGATTGAAGTTTTATTTATGATGCCTTGCCGCAGTAGCTTTTGTTAATCATTGATTTTGTCTCCTGCAGCAGCCGTCCGACAATGCTGGGTCTCAAATTGTACACCTTCAGTTTTTAGTTTTCTGCTGTCGGCAAGCATCCAATAAATTAATTTATTTTCAGTCTTTCTCCTATTTTCTTTTTCCCTCTCTCTCTCTCTTTTTTTCGCTTTGTCTCAATTAATTTTTTCTAGCATAAAATTCTTGCATAGAGATTATAAATCTCTTGCCTGCACCACAATTAAGACATTCTGTTTGTTTATGATAGCAGCCAGTAAGAGAGTAGAGTCATAACAGACCGAATATCAATTCATTTTCTTTGTTTTTGTAGCCTAGATGCAGCATTGCTGCCTTTCTTTTTAGGCTCTTCGCATGCTCTTTATAGAGATATCACTTTGTTTTGATACTTGAAAAGATTTTTTCGACACTTTTGTACAAATATATCTTCTTTTTCGTCGTTTTTTTTTTGTTTTTGGTGGGTATTGTAAAACAGAAGGGTTCCCTCGCATTTATGACCTATTACCAATGACCAATGTTTAGATGGATAGACAGACGGACTTGGGAAGGTTCAGATGTATGGTTTGTTGCTGTATTCATCAACAGTTATGACGCACTGACTGTCCGCTTGCTTTGGCGGTCATTTGAGCTTGAGCGTGGCTAAAATGTGCAATATAATTTTAAAATGCCGACATAAGTAATTTAGACAGCATCATCAACAGCAACAACAAAACATCAAACAGTTGAGGACGCCTTTATGTTGCTTGGCGCATGGAAGAAATTCTTGGGTCTCAGCCGTTTTTGTTTTTTGGGAATACAGAGACTTTTATTGTATCAGCAACAGCATACGGGGCCCAGCATAGTGAGCGGCTTAGCGGCTTTTTGGTCTTTGGTCTTAGTCGCTGGTGTTGTTGTCATCGTCGTCATCGCCTCTTATAAATCTAATGGTTTCAAAAGCGATTTTCAAAAATCTCTCTCTAAGTTATTTGCATTGCCCTTGTAAATGAATAAAATTATGAACGCTTTTACAACACCTGTCAATAAACTCGAAAAAAAAGCAAAGAAAAAAGGCCTCAGTCAACAAACGATAAAAGTCAAATTCTTGTGTAAAAACAAACTGAGTAGAAGGTATTTCAGGTTTTTGGTGGTAGAAGAAAATTAAAACTTAATTTTTGATTGTTATGGAATGTAAAGAGAGGGGGTAAGTACGTGCGGGAGTGGAGTAAATTTTATCAAGCATGTGTCTTAAGTCTTTTGTTTTCGATTTTCTTAGACATAACAAACTTAAGCCATTCCCACCAGACCCTCGAGCCCCTTGTCCGAATTCGATGAAATTGCATTTATTCATCATTTAAGACAGTTTTAAGATTTTAACGAAACATTTTTGTTAGAATTTTGGATTTTTGTAAAATTGCTGTAATTTTATACCCACCATCGATGGATATACATAAAGTATACATATTCTTGTTCGTCGTAAAAATCTATGACGAGCTAGCCATGTCCGTACGTGTGTCTGTTGAAATTACGCTACAGTCTTGAAAAATAGAGAAATTGAGCTGAAATTTTACACAGATCCTTTTTTGTTCACAGGCAGGTTAAGTTCGAAGAAGGGCTATATCGGACTATATCTTGGCCGATCCGATTTCTGGTTAAAATATATATCCGAGCTGGTGGATATTCAAAGTTCGTCCCGGACGAATGCCAATAAAAAAAGCAAAGCGATAATTATTTCCTAGCTAGAGCTTGAATTTTTCTATTTAAAACAGTTGTGTCTTTGGCTTTTTTTCTATCCAATCGGCGATAATGGGTTAAGGTAGAACCTTAAGGTACGATTTCAATTAGGGCTGTGGGTTTTTTTCACAAGATAGTCGTTGGATAAAAATGTTTTATTGAATTTCGTGATTAGAGGCCACTGTTGCGCAAAGGTTAGCATGTCCGCCTGTGACGCAGAACGCCTGGTTTCCAATTCTGGCGAGAACATTAGAAAATATTTTCAGCGGTGGTTATCACCGCTTAATGCTGGCGACATTTGTGAGGAACTATGCCATTTGAAAAAATGGTTTGGCAATCAAGTAAAAACTTCTCTCCAAAGAGGTGTCGCTCTGCGGCACGCCGTTCGGTTTTGGCTATAGAAAGGAGGTCCCTTATCATTGAGCTTAAAACTTGATATGTGAGAAGTTTGCCCCTGTTCGTTAATGGAATGTTCATGGGCAAATAATTGATATTGTTTGGATTTACGACTCACGCTCCTCTAAGTGCCTGAAAAATTTACACTAACATTCCATTTTGTTGATATTCAGCTTTAAAAGTATTTTTAGGGGTTATATTCATTTAGTCATTCCGCTTAAACTGGAATCGGACAGGACTCATTGATATGTGGGAAGTTTGCCACTTGACCTTAATGGAATGTTCATGTGCAAATTTGTATTCCAAAATAATTGACCTACTGCCATATAAAGGGTGATTTTTTTGAGGTTAGGATTTTCATGCATTAGTATTTGACAGATCACGTGGGATTTCAGACATGGTGTCAAAGAGAAAGATGCTCAGTATGCTTTGACATTTCATCATGAATAGACTTACTAACGAGCAACGCTTGCAAATCATTGAATTTTATTACCAATATCAGTGTTCGGTTCGAAATGTGTTCATTCACCGTAACGTTGCGTCCAACAGCATCTTTGAAAAAATACGGTCCAATGATTCCACCAGCGTACAAACCACACCAAACAGTGCATTTTTCGGGATGCATGGGCAGTTCTTGAACGGCTTCTGGTTGCTCTTCACTCCAAATGCGGCAATTTTGCTTATTTACGTAGCCATTCAACCAGAAATGAGCCTCATCGCTGAACGGTGAATGAACACATTTCGAACCGAACACTGATTTTGGTAATAAAATTCAATGATTTGCAAGCGTTGCTCGTTAGTAAGTCTATTCATGATGAAATGTCAAAGCATACTGAGCATCTTTCTCTTTGACACCATGTCTGAAATCCCACGTGATCTGTCAAATACTAATGCATGAAAATCCTAACCTCAAAAAAATCACCCTTTACGTAATTTTAAACCATAGAAACCATCAGTTGTAACAAGACACTAATTTCCATGACAAGAATTTTAAGAACAAATTTTGTTAGACCATTTGATTTTTTGTAAAATTTCTGTCATTCTATAAGACGATTTTCCTCCCAAACATGATCTCATGTGACGATAAAAATTGATTTATTTTTCATTCGTCCTAGCTAGAGCAAGAAGTGTTCTAAAACAGTTGTGTTTTTGGCTATTTGTCTATCCAATCGGCGATAATGGATTAAAGTAGGAGCTTAAGGTACGATTGGGTAAAGATGACATATGACCTTCCTCAGCCGCCTTAATGCCCATTTAAGCCAGTGGGAGGGAATTGGAATTTCTTCGCAAGAAATTAAAAGAAAAAAAATGTTTTTTCATTTTTTTATGAATAGGGTATAATTCATAAATCAGTGAGTCGCTCTAAGGTTCCCAATGTATGATCCGAATATGGTCCAAAACGGTCCATATGTGGATATAATAGCTGCCATATAGGCCGATCTCCGAAATTTTCGATCCATTATTGCTTGATATTGGTGAACGAGTTATTTTAGATGGCCTGACATTCATTCGGAATATAGTCTAGATGGGGACATATTTAGATATAGCTGCCGTGTGTGCCGATCTTCCAAATTATATTCATGGGCCCATAGAAGCTTCTTTCATTATCCGATATTTACAAAATTTCAAATAGTGATTGGTTTTTGTCTCCTCATATTCATTACCCGATTTACATTTGGGTGGAATGTACCCCGGAAAAACTTTTGGAGTTCACAAAAAAATTCGGCAATACCAAAGTTACCGCGTTTTTACTTGTTGCATATATCAACAACAAAAATTTATAGCATAAAATACATGCATTTTTCTTCTATTTCTCTTTCGAGACCAGCTTAATGATGGTCTGTTTCACCAATTTCACACCAATCACTGTGGGGAGTTGGTTAGTAGACTTATTCAAGTACATTGGGTGTGGAGGCTTCAAATCGACATGAATTAGCCACACGTCTGTCCGTCTATCACGCTGACATGTAAATACTCTTTAATGGAGGCCACCATAGAACAAAGTTAAGCTTGTCTGACCTATGTCTGAGCGCTTGGGTTGGAATGCTGGCAAAACCGTCAGAAAATAATTTTCAGTGGTTATTACTCTCGTATCTTCTCATGACTTTATAGGCATCTGCAGTATGCAGTTTTTATGGCAATGTGACGCAATTATACATCTAAGTGACGAAAGAAAAAAATCGTCCATATGTTCTGCTTAATATTCTTCTACATGTTGTTCCATATTATGTTTGTTTCTTAAATCTTTTGTTTTGCCTTTACCAAGTTCTAATATATATTGATGAATTTGTGTCCTAAATCCTTTGTTTTTTTCATACTAAAATCGTACTTTCTTTTTTTCCATTTTCCCCTATTTTCACATCTCAACCAGTTTGTGTCTTAAGTCTTTTGTTTTTGTTTTTGTTTTTGTCTTTTCTTATCTCCCATTTGAACTATTTGCAGAAGACATGTCAACCTCGCACATTCTCTCAGCTGTGGATCCTCATACCAACGGCACCCATTCTCCTCAACATTTACACACCGATGGCATGGTCAACAATAATCACAATGCGATGGGCAATCGCGGCAGTCCCAATGCCTTGGAACGCAATTTACATGTATCTCTGGATGATCGGGAATTGTGGCTGCGTTTTCAAAATCTTACCAATGAAATGATTGTTACCAAAAATGGACGGTAGGTAACCATCACAAGTTTGCGAACTTAGCAACCGTTTGGTCTATTCTTTAACTGACATTGTTCTGATTCGTAGCATTGCGATTGTTTCCCCATTTAATGTTTTCGTCATTTGTTGGCACCTCCACTTGTAAAGGTGCTAAGTGTTTACATCAAAAGACAAGAAAACAAAAATTTTCTTTTGCAAATTACTTTTGAAGGTTTCTTTTTATTTTCGAAGATTTCCATTTTCATTAATGAGTTTCTAACGTTTCCTAGTCCATACACATGAATAGATTTTTTTTAAAGCGAAAAAAAATATTGAAAGAATTGGAGAATATGAAGGAAAAAAAAAATAAGCCATTAGTCTTGGGTTGTAATGATTTCGAGAAATGTGTTAATTGATGCAGTCATGGTTGTGGTTTCATAGAAAACTTGAAAACAAACTTTTATCGAATCTGTATTGTACGTATGGGTGTGTGTGTGTGTTTGTTTTTTTTAGGCGCATGTTTCCGGTGGTTAAGATCAGCGCCTCGGGATTGGATCCAGCCGCCATGTATACAGTGCTTTTGGAATTCGTGCAAGTGGACACACACCGCTGGAAATACGTCAATGGAGAATGGGTATGTTTGAGCCATCGCCAACATAGTTTTTATGAGAAAAAACCAAACATTGTTGTCGCCTTTTTTATAGGTTCCTGGAGGCAAGGCTGAAGTGCCGCCCTCTAATCCCATATATGTGCATCCCGAATCGCCCAATTTCGGTGCCCATTGGATGAAGGAGCCCATTTCATTTGCCAAAGTTAAGCTGACCAACAAAACCAATGGCAATGGTCAGATTATGTTGAATTCCCTGCATAAGTATGAGCCCCGGGTCCATTTGGTGCGAGTAGGTTCGGAACAGCGCCATGTGGTGACCTATCCATTTCCGGAAACGCAATTCATAGCTGTGACCGCCTATCAAAATGAGGAGGTGACTTCATTGAAAATAAAATACAATCCCTTTGCCAAAGCCTTTTTGGATGCCAAGGTAAGTTTTGTAGTTTAGAGGGTTTTGTTGTTGAAGGCAAATTCTAATAAAAACACCTTCAATATCACAAAGGAGCGCCCCGATACTTTGTATTCGCATGATGCCCACTATGGTTGGCTTATACCGCCGCCTACTCACTACACCACCTCACCGGTAAATCCGAATGGTTTAAGTGAATCTTCTTTGGTTTCGAGCAATTGTGATCGCTATGGAAGGGCTTTGCCCAGCCGAGCAACCCCATCCCAAAGATCTACACCTTATAGTCGACCACGCATTGTCTCGGGTTCTGCTTCGAATGGCAGCACTGGCAATGCCTCACCACCACAACCACCCTCGGCGCCTCAGACTCCCACAAGTTTGCAGTCTTCATCAACGGCCACCCTGGGCACCTCAGCCACGTCGAGTGGCTTTTCAAGTTCCTATTCCCAATCGGGATTCATGCCAGTCGAACCTACCTCCAGTGCCACGGTCTTCTCCTATCCAGGCACTTGGCAAACGAACACCAACTATTGGAGTTCCACAGCAGTACCAGGACCAATGCCGGTCAACACGGCCAGAGCTATGAGTGAGTATTGATGTTTGAAAAACATTTTAGAAACAAAAGTAAAATTTTTTTTGTTCTTTGCCTAGGTTCCCACAACTCTCCCTCTCCCACCAATAATGGTTCACCCACCTATACGACACCCTCTCCCGGCTATACCATACACCATTTGACACCTCACACGCATACTCATCATCAGTACAACATGCCTCAGACAGCGGCAGCCCATACAGCCGATATGTATCAAAGTGTCTCACCCACCACTCAATCATATGCACCCACCCATCAAGTCTACCATCCCACACCCACCTCGCCCTCATCCCATCAGCTGTATTCGAATGTTCTAAATGGACCAAGTGCTCTGTCCTATCCCACCTCCTCATGGCACAATGGCTCGGCGGCCGACTACGGACTCTACCAAAACCCAGCAGCAGCCTATGCCTACCAAACCGAATACATACCTCTGGTCTCAGAAATTGGGTAAGTCTCTCTGAAGCTCGTACATCTCTCATTTAATTAGCCGTCTAATCATTTGTAGTTTAGTTACCAATGATTCTTTTCTTCATTATCAACAATCCAGCAGTTATGTCCCTCCCGCATTGGAACCCGTAGAAGTCACCAAGACCCTGGATAATACTTCGCACTCTGCTTTGTACAGAGCCACGGAGGAGCCCACCACCGTTTTGACGCTGGAATGCAATAGTCTGAAGGCAGACTCTCACCCACTCTCATCACATGTTGTGGAGAATTCAGTTAAAATGGAATCTCTGAATGCCGCTGCAAATGGTGGCGGTGGCCATATGAGAGCTGCTTCGGTTGATGCTGCCACGGCATCAGCAGTGGTTACAGCACCAGTGCCTAGTGCCGATAACTCGGCTAATTGGACGCCCCTCACTCCCCCCCAAAGTGCCTTGCAATAGACCAACAATAACCTTAACTTTAGTGTAAGCCAACCATGTATAGTAAGAATTAAGCCATTAGATGCAATTTTTATCATTCCCTGTATTTGGAATGAAGTACAGTTTTAATAGAAATTTAGTGTCCTGCTTCCGGGCATATCCCCCATCTCTGTCTGAGCATAAACTTGTTTAAAATATTTTAGCTAGCTTTTAGTTTTTTTTTTTTTTTTTTTTTAATTTAGTTTAGCTCGTTATATTAAGAAAATAAAAATTTTTGTTTCAAATTTTGAAAAAAACCCATTAAATTGCATTTGTAGACTGAGAAAATAGAATGAAAACATACGAGAAAACTGCAAGAAAATGTTCTTTTATTAGAATTTGTTAGAAAACCACTTTTTTTTACGAAAAGGCAATTGGAAAGTTTGTTAATACTCCTAAAATGCATTTCTCTACACAGAAAAAAAAAACGGTATCAATCACGAAATTAATTAATGTAATTAAAATATTAATTGAAGCTACTTCAATCACAAAATTGATAATATCAACCAAAGCTTTTGAAAAAGGTGATTGAAAAATTTTCAATTAATTTTGAATTGATTTCCATTAATTTTTTAGTTGATTCAATTAAAAAATGATTGAAAATTTCCAAATATCCATATCCAAACTTTGAGCGGCTAGACTTTTTAAAAAACGCACAGTCATAACAGTGCTGTGGGGTCTAAAAAGTTTCGGATTCCATTAAAAACTGATTCAAAGAACTTGCTGCCTATACCACAAATTTTGTTTCTTTTTGTCACTCGATTCGTTCGCCAATCCAAAACATCTGTTTTTCCTCTATTACATAAATCAACTGTTTTCAATGAATTGGCAAACGAATTGAGTGACAACAAGTAAAAGCGTGCAAAGTTCGGCCGGGCCGAATCTTATATACCCTCCACCATGGATCGCACTTGTCGAGTTCTTTTCCCGGCATCTCTTCTTAGGCAAAACAGGATATAAGAGAAGATTTGCTCTGCTATTAGAGCGATATAAAGATATGGTCCGGTTTGGACCACAATTAAATTATATGTTGGAGACCTGTGTAAAATGTCAGTCAATTCGAATAAGAATAGCGCCCTTTGGGGGCTCAAGAAGTAAAATAGAGTGATCGATTTATATGGGAGCTGTATCGGGCTATAGACCGATTCAGACCATAACAAACACGTATGTTGATGGTCATGAGAGGATCCGTCGTACGAAATTTCACGCAAATCGGATAATAATTCCGACCTCTAGAGGCTCAAGAAGTCAAGATCCCAGATCGGTTTATATGACAGCTATATCAGGTTATGAACCGAGTTGAAACTTATTTGATACAGTTGTTGAAAGTATGAATAAAATATGTCATGCAAAATTTCAGCCAAATCGGGTAGGAATGGCGGCCTCTAGAAGTTCAAGAAGTCAAGTCCCCAGATCTGTTTATATGACAGCTATATCAGGTTATGAACCGATTTGAACCATACTTGACACAGTTGTTGGATATCATAACGAAATACTACGTGCCAAAATTCATTAAAATCGGATAGGAATTGCGCCCTCTAGAAGCTGAAGAAGTCAAGACCCAAGATCGGTTTATATGACAGCTATAACAGGTCATGGACCGATTTGAATCATACTTGGCACAGTTGTTGGATATCATAACAAAACACGTCGTACAAAATTTCATTCCAATCGCATAAGAATTGCGCCCTCTAGAAGCTCAAGAAGTCAAGACCCAAGATCGGTTTATATGGCCACTATATTAGGTTATGAACCGATTTGAATCTCATTTGGTACAGTTGTTGGATATCATAACAAAACACGTCGTACAAAATTTCATTCCAATCTAGAGGGCGTAATTATTATCCGATTTGGCTGAAGCTTTTCCTATGACCTTTAACATACGTGTCAAATATGAATTAAATCGGTCTATAGCCTGATACAGCTTCCCTATAAACCTATCGCCCAAGTTTACTTTTTGAGCCTCTAAAGGGGGCAATTCTTATTCGATTTGGTTGAAATTTTACACAATGACTTTTACTATGGTCTCCAACATTCAAATAAATTGTGGCCCGAATCGGACTACGACTTGATATAGCGCCAATAGCATAACAGTTCTTCATTATTTCTTTGTTTGCCTAAAAAGAGCGCGCGCAAAGAACTCGAAAAATGCGATCGATGGTGGAGTATGTATAAGATTCGGCCCGGCCGAACTTAGCACGTTCTTACTTGTTATACCCTCCACCATAAGATGGGGGGTATACTAATTTCGTCATTCTATTTGTAACTACTCGAAATATTCGTCTGAGACCCCATAAAGTATATATATTCTTGATCGTCGCGACATTTTATGTCGATCTAGCCATGTCCGTCCGTCTGTCTGTCGAAAGCACGCTAACTTCCGAAAGAGTAAAGCTAGCCGCTTGAAATTTTGCACAAATACTTCTTATTAGTGTAGGTCGGTTGGTATTGTAAATGGGCCATATCGGTCCATAACCTGATATAGCTGCCATATAAACCGATCTTGGGTCTTGACTTCTTGGGCCTCTAGAGTGCGCAATTCTTATCCGATTTGCATGAAATTTTGAACGACATGTTTTGTTTTGATATTCAACAACTGTGCCAAGTATGATTCAAATCGGTCCATGACCTGATATAGCTGTCATATAAACCGATCTTGGGTCTTGACTTCTTGAGTCTCTAGAGGGCGCAATTCTTATCCGATTTGAATGAATTTTTGCACGACGTGTTTTGTTATGATATCCAACAAGTGTGCCAAGTATGATTCAAATCGGTCCATAACCTGATATAGCTGCCATATAAGCCGATCTTGGGTCTTGACTTCTTGAGCCTCTAGAGTGCGCAATTCTTATCCGATTTGCATGAAATTTTGCACGACGTGTTTTGTTTTGATATCCAACAACTGTGCCAAGTATGATTCAAATCGGTCCATGACCTGATATAGCTGTCATATAAACCGATCTTGGGTCTTGACTTCTTGAGTCTCTAGAGTGCGCAATTCTTATCCGATTTGCATGAAATTTTGCACGACGTGTTTTGTTTTGATATCCAACAACTGTGCCAAGTATGGTTCAAATCTGTTCATAACCTGATATAGCTGTCATATAAACAGATCTGGGGTCTTGACTTTTTGAGCCTCTAGAGGGCGCAATTCATATCCGATTTGGCTGAAATTTTGCATGACTTATTTTATTCTTACTTTCAACAACTGTGTCAAATAAGGTTCAAATCGGTTAATAACCTGATATAGCTACCATATAAACCGATCTGGGACCTTGACTTCTTGAGCCTCTAGAGGTCGCAATTATTACCCGATTTGCCTGAAATTTTGTACGACGGATCCTCTCATGACCATCAGCAAACGCGTTTATTATGATTTGAATCGGTCTATAGCCCGATACAGCTCCCATATAAATCGATCTCTCTATTTTACTTCTTGTTTAGTATTAAGATCGCACAACAAGCCGACTACTGCCGGCTAGGTCCTATTTTGCAGAAATTTTGCATGTAGTATTCTGTTGTGACTTTCAACAACTGTGCGAGGTACGATAATTAATTAACTTGACCAATAGACACTTATATTTGTTCAGAACTACTAAGAGCAATTGTTGTTACCTATGGGGCTTTAAAATATAATAAAACTTCCATTATTTGCATTCAGTTTCAGTTTCTTTGAAAATATGACACATATTTCGTATTTCTTTTGTTCACATACATCGTCTAGGCCTACGTACATATTACATAGATATATCTACAAACTTAGGTCTATTAGTATAGATACTTAATTTATCAGTTACAATAATAAAGTTGCCAAGGATGCTGAGCGAAGGTCGCAGAGCCTTGCTTTAGATGTCTTCAGAAGTTTGTTGTTTTGTGTGTTTGTGTGTTATGTGAGTGTGTGATAACTTAACGGTAATAGGAAAAACCTTAAAAATATTCACTGTATCTTAGTTTTTGCCAACCAACACGCTGCCTCTTTAAGTCTCTAAAGCTATTGGGTAGGCCATAGAAGAAGTAAATTGCCAAGCCTATTGGAATGGGATTAGAATAGAGGATAAATAAAATAATGGCATTTCAAGTTGAGTTGAGAGGAATAAGGAGTTTAGTTAGTAGGCATTCCGGGACTAGCGTATTATTTGTTTGGGGTGCTCATGCATTTGCTATCGGCACACCCTATGCAGGCATGCAGTTTGGGATTAAGTGAAAGGGAATTTTTGTGATAAGTTTACGTTAAGGTTATATAGAGATATAGTACAACTTGATTACTTGACTAGTGTTATAAGTCGTTAGCCTTATTTTTCAACAGTTTAGGGTTATTGAGAGGAACAACGAGTTTAGTAAGTAAGCATTCCAGGACTAGTGTATTATTTGTTTGGGGTGCGCTCATGCATTTGCTTTCGCCACACCCGATGCCGGCATGCAGTTTTGGATTAGGTAAGGGGGAATAAATTTGTGTTTAGATTACATGGAGATATAGTACAACTTGATTACTTGACTAGGATTATAAGTCGTTAGCTTTCTTTTTCACAGATTTTAAGGTTCTACGAGTTTCGTTGATCACGTTGTTGAGAGGGGCGTTATTGAGATTGCTCTGTAATGACTGGGTTGGATTATTTGCTAGATATGGCAAGTCCTCCGATTGTTGTAGAGGCTCCAGGGATCTGGGTCGCCTTAATTCAACCGTAGGCTTTATTTGAGTTCGATGAGAGGGTCCCCTTTTCAGTATGGCCTCTAGTTTTTGCTTAAACGGTATCTCTTCTGCCTGATTGTCAGGTGTCTCACTCACCTCTTGCAGCAACTTGGGTTTGCTTTCTTGATCCTCCTTGAGTAACTTGTCCAGTCCAGGCCTTTCTCTGGGCCTGCCCAGGCTATTGATGGTTTTGTATAGAACTGGATCGAATTTAGGTGGTTTTGGTATGGCCTTGGGACTTTGTTCATCCAAATCTATGTCACAGCCTTCTATGGCCTTCAAAACCAACTTTCTGACATCTGCTTCAGATTTGGAATGCTTTAGCATGGGCCTTTCTTGACTAGAAGACCTATCTTCATTTACAGAAGACTCTTTATGAGGTTTGGCTTCAGGCGGCCGCATTATTATCCGGCTAAGTTTATTGCGAAAGTTTTCCGAATGCAAAGGATCTTCCACCGAGGCTAGGGATAACAAAGATTCTTGGGATTCCACCCGTTTTTCGGGAGTTATAGATGATGTTTGGGTCATTTGGGCCTTTTTATTTTCTTGCTCTCCTCTATGTTTCTCCAAAGCCATCCACAATTGTGGACTATTGAGAATATCGTCAACCAATTCTGAGGCCAGTTTAGCCTTTTCTTGATAATTACCTATGCCCGAATCCACGCTCCTAGCAGAGGAGGTATTTTCCGTGGTCTCTGCCAAATCGTTGTCAGAGCTGTCGCTGCTACTGCTGTGCACGGTGACCACCGTGGTGCTTCTTATGACACTGGGTACCATTTCAGAGTCCACACTGATCTTGCGATCATAGAAGTTGGTGACCCTGGCCAATTCGTTGAGCCGATCGTCTTCAATTTGCAGCACATCATCTAACATGGCTATAACCGATTTCTCTTCTTCGGTAGTATCAGCCCCCGTACCCGTCTCGCTGCTTTCTTTGGAGCCGTAATTGGAATTTTGCGATTTATCACTTTTGGTTTCCTCCACATAATTTATTTGGCCATTGGGATGTTTGACCATTAATAGCTCTTCCCTTACCTCATTCAAGTCCATTATCTCATCCAAGCTCTTGACTGAACATTCATTTTGCTGCATGACCACCGTGGTGGCCACTGAGATATTGGACAGCCCCTTCATGTTGCCCGAGATGTCAGGAGGATCAGGTTTTGGACCGCCCGATGATTTGAGCATTCTCTCAAACTCTAAACGCTCAGGATGTCTATTGGCTGGATTTTTTATATCGTTCATGCACCAACATGCAATAAACATGGGAACACCTAAGTAACAATAATAGCGGTTAGAAGTTAGTAGTAGACTACGGCATAACGTTCAGGGCGTGCATCTACTAGCGGTGATATTAGTTAGCCTAAGAGTCATGCATTAAATGTGCTCGCCCTACGGACCAATTCTAATGAGTGAGGTGCTCAATTTCGTTGTGTAGGTGAGAATGGATGGAAAGTGCTTTACTTACCAATGACCATCCATACACCGAATCTGATCCACGTCATCATGTCTAGCTGCAGCATGAGATAGATGTTGATGAAAATGCTCACCGCCGGCACTACGGGCACAAAGGGAACTCTGAATACGCGGGCATAAGCCTCTCGTGGCTGCAAGCATATAAAGACCAACACCAGTAGCGTAAGGGTAACCAAGACGATTAAGAGCACCAAAACCCAAAGTTGGTTGTTGATCAGGGCATCATAGGCCTGCATGAATATCAGACCGATGCCCATGGATAGAAGACCTGCAATGGAGAGGGATTTTAAGAAAGGGTGGTTTGTGGTTTTTTGTAACCTGCTTACAGAACAACGTTATAAGTGTGCCCACTATGCGTGTGGTCAGCTGATTGGGTACTTCTACTCGTCTGAAGTTGAACATTTGTGAGACCACCGTCTTGAAGGTGACTCGCTCTCCCGGGGAGGTCAATAGGGTGCTTTCCGAGGCAGTGTGGCCATTGCTATTACCATTACCATTTGAGTGATGGTGATTAGTTCCATTGGCATGGCCGTTTTCAGCTATCACTTCATGGGTGTTGAAAGTTTCTGAGTTGTCCATATACCGTAGAATGGTTATGGATATGGCAACCACACTATAAGCCAAGAGAGTGCCAATGGAGAGAAGATCCACCAATTGGGCTAAGTCAAATAGACCGGCAATTAAAGCTGGAAAGAAAAACCATGAATACATAAATCATCCTATTTTATTATAACTCCACTACCATATCCATAGTTATATCTACTAAGTAAAAGAGTGCTATGTTCGGCAGGGCCGAATCTTATATACCATCCACCATAGTATTGTATTTGTCAAGTTATTTGCCCGATATCTCTTTGAAGGCAAATAAGGGATAATATACAATGCTATGCCATTGGAGCTACACCAAGTTATGAATCAATTGGGGTTTGGCTGTTGGAAACTAAAGTGGAAGTCATTGAGCAAAATTGCAGTCAAATCGGATAATAATTGTGCCCTCTAGAGGCGCAAGAAGTATAACCGGGAGATCGGTTTATATGGCAGCTACATCAGGTTATGAACCGATTAAGACCATACATGACACAGTTGTTGGAAGTCATAACAAAACATTTCATGACTGACTGACTGATTGACTGACTGACTGACTGACTGACTAACTGATTGATTGACTGACTGACTGACTGACTGACTGACCTAAGAAATACAAGATAGGTAACTACATGAACTATTAACAAGTAAAAAGGCGTTAAGTTCGGCCGGGCCGAACTTTGGATACCCACCATCTCGGGTATATATGTAAACCACCTTTTATCAAAATTCGGTGAAAATTTCATTCCTTATACTCATATACCTCATACCGATCTGAACTATATACGACACGGATTTCGAAAAGCCGAACATAAGTCACCGTGTCAAATTTCAGTGAAATCGGATTATAAATGCGCCTTTTATGGGGCCAAGACTTTAAATCGAGATATCGGTCTGCATGGCAGCTATATCCAAATCTGGACCGATTTGGGCCAAGTTGCTTAAACATGTCGAACAGCCTAACACAAAGCACTGTCCCAAATTTCGGCGAAATCGGACAATAAATGCCTCTTTTGTGGACCCTAAACCTTCAATCCAGAGATCGGTCTATATGGCAGCTATATTCAAATCTGGACGGATCTGGGCAAAATTGAAGAAGGACGTCGAAGAGCCTAACCAAACTCACTGTCTCAAATTTCAGCGACATTGGACAATTAAATGCGTCTTTTATTGCCCCAAAACCTAAAACCTAGATATCGGTCTATATGGCAGCTATATCCAAATCTGAACTGATCTGGACCAAATTGAAGAAGGATGTCAAGGGGCCTAACACAACTCACTGTCCCAAATTTCAGCAAAATCGGATAATGAATGTGGCTTTTATGGGCCTTAGACCATAAATCGGAGGATCGATCTATATGGCAGCTATATCCAAATCTGGACCGATCTGAGCTAAATTAACGAAGGATGTCGATGGGCATTACACAATTCACTGTCCCGAATTTCAGCAAAATCGGATAATAAATGTGGCTTTTGTGGGCCTAAGACCCTAAACCGGAGGATCGGTCTATATTGCAGCTATATCCAAATCTGAACCGATCTGGGCCAATTTAACGAAGGATGTCGAAGGGTCTAAGACAGCTCACTGTCGCAAATTTCAGCAAAATCGGGTAATAAATGTGGCTTTTATGGGCCTAAGACCCTAAATCGGAGGATCGGTCTATATGGCAGCTATATCCAAATCTGGACCGATCTGAGCCAAATTGACGAAGAATGTCGAAGGGCCTAACACAACTCACTGCTCCAAATATCAGCAAAATCGGATAATAAATGTGGCTTTTATGGGCCAAAGACCCTAAATCGGCGGATCGGTCTATATGGGGGCTATATCAAGATATAGTCCGATATAGCTCATCTTCGAACTTAACCTGATTATGGATAAAGAAAGAGTCTGTGCAGAATTTCAGCTCAATATCTCTATTTTTAAAGACTGTAGCGTGATTTCAACAGACAGACGGACGGACATGTCTAGATCGTCTTAGATTTTTACGCTGATCAAGAATATATATACTTTATAGGGTCGGAAATGGATATTTCGATGTGTTGCAAACGGAATGACAAAATAAATATACCCCCATCCTTCGGTGGTGGGTATAAAAAGTCATACATTTTGGTACCAAAACTGGCATAATTTGGTACTTTCTTTGCAGATGGAGCTAGAGGTCTGAAATGTGGCATGCAGGTACAAAAAGGAAATATAGAATGGGTGACTAAATGATTAATTCAAAATTCGTACATTTTGGTACCAAAAAGGGCAAAATAGGTACTAAAACATACAAAATGGTACTTTCTTTGCTCAAAATAGTGATTCATTTATACCTTGACAATATGGGGCTACTTAATGATTTTTCCGATATATTGTTATTCTTGGTACTATTTAGTACTTTCTTTACAGAAGGGTACCGATTTATGAAAATTTTGACGCAATTATTACAACACTCCATAATCTAATAAACTGAGTGCCTATCTAGGCTTTTGGAAGTCCTACACTAAAAGGGGGTAGCGAAGCGGACCACCGCGATGCTAATATGTATATAAATATATATACACACTGTGTAGGGTCGGAAATGGATATTTCGTTGTGTTGCAAACGGAATGAATAAATGAATATACGTCCTATCCTATAGTTGAGGGTATAATAATTAAATTTAATTCTTATATTTCTTTCATGAATATCCCAAAGGGGAGAGAGATACGGACTGTTGACCATGAGAATGAAAGGTCAATGGGCACAGACAAACACACCATTGACGGACGTTTCGGATGCCTAGTTAAGGCCCCTTATCAACGCCATCGTGTTTACAGAGCCTTTCGTCTGCCGTCTCACAGTTTCCAGCTTCCTGGTCTCTGAGATATATGCTTAGAATTCGAAGGGGACCACAACAAACCAACAACTACTGCCTGCTGTACAACATCTCTTAATGTGTGAATACCTGTGTCTTTCTGGAATTTATATGATTGGTTCATTTCCATATATTTGTTTACTATTGAAGAGGGTAGAGTTATTTCTTACCTGTCAGTATTGCGGCAAAAATGGACCCAATTACCGGAACTCTATATCTGGGATGTATTTTACCCAGATATCTAAATAGCAAACCATCTTGGGCCATTGAATACATTATTCTGGGTAGGGGGAACAATGCTCCCAGCAAACTGGCCAATAAACCCACCAGACCTCCGATTGAGACAATCCACATGGCAAAATTCCAGCCTACTTCCTTGAAGGCACTGGGCAGGGGAGCATTGGCATCTTGCAGATAATAGGGCACCATAAGAGTGAGCACAGTTGAGACTCCGAAATAGCATAGAAATATCACCAAAAGTGACAGCAGTATGGAGCGAGGAATATTTTGACGAGGATTGCGCACCTCTTCGCCAGTGGTCGCTATGCAATCGAAACCCACAAAACCAAAGAAACAGGTGGCAGCACCTTTCAGGGTACCCGAAAAACCAAAGGGGAAAAAGCCACCAGAGCCTACATTTAGGCCCTCAGGTATGTTGGTGGTATTGGTGCTGTAGACATCAATGGTCCAGTTGGACCAACTTGCTATGGGAGACAAAAATGCATATTTTTGGATAAATTTGCTGGCATTAAACTGAGCAATACTTACACTTTATGGCACCTGCAACAATGACGAAAAGCAAAATGGATAAATTGAGACAAGTGCAAAAGTTATTAGCCATGGCAGAAGTTTCCACACCAAAGGCCAAGGCAACTGAAGGAGGCAAACAATAGATTAGGATGACATGCAACTTTTGTTAAAACTTTTTGCGACTTACCTCCAAATACCACCACCAGGCCGAAGGCAAAAAAATCAAAATAGCTGCCTAGGAATGCGATATGCATGGGAGCCACCTCAGCAAATGTGGTCTTTAGCGTATCATTAATTAGTGTGTCCAAATACAAACTTATGCCTCGACACACACTGGCGGTGCCAATCATATATTCCAGTATTAAATTCCAACCTATGACAAAGGCAGCAAATTCTCCTATACACACATAGCTGTAGATGTAAGCTGAACCAGCTTTGGGTACGCGCGCACCAAATTCAGCATAGCAGACACCTGGGCGGAGAGGAAGATTAAAAAAATTGGACAATGGTTAGGGAAATCAATATTCGTTTCTGTGAGACGGAATGATGGGAAAATTGGTTTCATAAACCGCAAAATAAGTAAAAGCTTTTTGTTAGCAATCTCTTATCTCAGGCTCATCTCCTCTCCTAAAAGTTTTTTGCACTTACGACTAGGGAAATGTGAGCTATAGTTTTTGTTGCAAACTATTATGCCAAAAAACCTGCGGTAAATATTTTTTCCTTTCTATCTTTTGTCATTATCTTTAAATATATCCACCAATGTTGGATGAGGGATACACTGATGTAGTCTTTGCAGTTTAACACCCAGAATCATCTATCTGTAATCTAATCTAAGTGATTGTCTTGGTATACTAAGCCATGATGTCCGTCCTTCTCTCTGTCAAAAACACTATTAGCTTCAAATGAGTTAAGCTCTCCTCTGGAAATGTTGCACACATACATTTTTTTCGTCGCTGTCTGTTGTTGATAACTAATGGGCCATATCCATTCATATTTCGATGTAGCTCCCATATAAGCAGATGCACCGATTTCACTTCTTTAGACATTTTAAGTCTCAAAAGTTTTACCTTCAGTCTGAAATTTGCAACACCCACACTAAATAGATCGATGAGCATCTAAATCTTCAGTTTTGTGTGAACTCTTTTAGACCTTTTTATACCCTCCACTTCGAAATATAGGTCTAAGACCCCATAAATCTTGATCGCCTTGACATTTTAAGTCGATCTAGCCATATTCGCCCGTCTGACGGTCTGTCCGCCTGCCTGTGGAAAGCACGCTAACTTTCGAAGGAGTAAAGCTAGACGCTTGAAATTTTGCACACATACTTCCTATTAATGTAGGTCAGTTGGGGCGTTTCCTTTGCCATTGCCCGGCTTTCGCGGCTAAAAGATACCGTTGCTAAGGTTGCAACTTAGGGGAGTGTTATGGGAAACAATTAAGAATTTTCTAAGAAGCACGGAATTCCTAACTAGAAATATTCTTTTTCGAGGCTACTTTAGAGCGCACAACAAGCCGATTACTGGCTTAGGTGTATGTCCATAGTGGTATGGGGCGGATTAATATCCGCACCCTCTTTTCAGCCTTACCTAACCTAACCTAAACATGCTCCTATTTGTAAGGCTATTTTGGATTTTTAACTACGGTTCACTGTTGTCTTACAAGACGCAAAGTTAAGGATTTATTTAGCCTACTAATTAAAAAATCAAATCCGCATAATATGAAGGATAATATTTTGCACCAAGGCCAATGTTTCTTTAGATAAATTTTACTAATCTTGCATCTTTAAAATTACGATGAACATTTTGTCAATGTAAAGACTATAAACACCCAGGCCAAATGGGGACAAGAAAGGTCCATAACGTTTGCTTTCTTTACCCCTATAACCCTGATTTAATAAAGCATGGCGTGATGATCAAACATATGACCTTCGACATATGACCTTTCTCAGTCGTAGGCTTTTTTGTGTAAATTTTTAGCAGAATTCGTGCTGATGGGTAATCATGATTTGGTTGCAACTTACCTGCTAACAACGAAGCCAAAGCTGCTATGGCAAATGAGATAATCACTGAAGGTCCCGCCTGATCTTTGGCTATCTGTCCGGCCAAGACATAAACACCAGCACCCAATGTGGATCCAACCCCCAAGGCTGTCAGATCGTACAAGCCCAAAACACGATTAAGTTTTCCTTCGCCATCACCACTCTCTTGTGATAGGGCTTTTCGGCGAGTCAATACTTTCCAATAGGAGGGTTGTTGCACCATCTTGATGAGATTGTGATGAACTGTAATGAAATCGAAATTAATATCACATTTCATTTGGCGAAAACGCTGAACTGGCAATAACAATGATGATGACGTTGTAAAGCTAATGCACTGATGGCAACAATTTGTCATTTTTGTGTTGTATTTGGGTTTTAATCAGAATATTGAAACACGTTTTTTGCGGTTTGGCTCATATGCAGCTGAGGAGCTTAAAATTGAATGTGGTTCCCCCTATGTTTCCCCTAAACCAAATTTTTAAATTCCCCCCCCCCCCCAAAAAAAAAAAAATATTTTGAATCGAAGCTGTTACAGATTTTTTCTATATCCCTGGAAGAGGAAGTTGAGACCATTATATTTAAATTTTCTTCATTTATAAGTGGACCTTATCTCTGTTAATCCTTTATGCACTGCTTTTAACTGGTACGTGACGCAAGATCTTTGCAAAATCAATATTTTTTTTATTTTGTAACTTAATAATGGCAATAAGTTCCATGATTAATCAATCATTTGTGAAAATTTTTTGTTGTTATTGTTCTACTGCGATGTAAAAACAGGCCATAATCTGGTTTATATTCTAATTCAGTGCATCAGTTTCCCCTAGAACGCCTATTATGCCTTGGGCTTTTGGCCCCCTCACATCAAAGTTCTGCTGTTGCTGTTTTTTTTTCTCATCTGCAGTCCATTTCAGCTGTTTTACTATCATTCTAAAAATAACCAAAACGACGCCACAATTCATCACATTTGTCCAGCTGGATGTGTTGACCGTTTATTTGCCATTAATTGGACATTGAACCAACCATCTTTGGTAGCTTATCACTCCCCATATATATTAACTGAATGCAAGAAATCCATAGACCAGTGGAATGTTTTCAAATAATTAGGGGGATAATGACATTAGGTTGTTGGGATTTGCTTAGAAAACTTTGCTAGAAGGATGGAAAACATTGAAATTACGTTTTCTGTATAGGTGACAAATTTAACGGTCGGGGCCACCGTAGCGCAGAGATTGGCATGTCCGCCTATGACTCTGAACGCCTGTGTTGATATGTAAGAAGTTCCCCCCTGCTTCTTGGCGTAGCGCCATTTCGCCCCAACGATGCCAATGTTAGTTGTTTTTGCACACTTTTGATATGACTGTCTTTTGGGCATAACAAAATTTGTATACCACCACCACTGTGGTATAGGGCATTATAAATTTGTTAGCAACGCTAAGAAGGAGACGAGCTAGACCTAATGATAAGTATACCGATCGGTTTGGAATCACTTCCTGATTTGATTTAGCTATGTCCGTCTGTCTGTCCGATTTTTACAAGATGTTTTATTAAACGTTCCAATATGTGTGCACAATGTCATAAAAATCGTTCCAGATTTTGATATAGCTTCAATATATCCGATATGACCTGTGAAGGCTGTAGAAGCAACAATTTTAGTCCTATCCTCAAAAGAGTTAGCTTTATATTTAAATATAGCTCCCAGATATATCTTTCATACGATATAGACTTTAAGCCTGTAGGAGCCACAATTTTGGTCCGATCTTAACAAAATTTAGCATGCGACATTTTATTTGACGTCCCAATACGTACGCAAAATTTCATTAAAATCAGTCCTGATTTGGATATAGCTCATATATACATCAACGCCGACTATATGAAAAATCCGCAATTACTTTTTGGGCAAGCCAATAATTTGTGTCGTGAGACCCAATGCCATAAAACCCAAATGAACTAATAAACCCCATATAATTTGGGACATGTGACACATTTTTTAATGTAGTTTCTAAAAAATTCCCCCCATTAAGAAGCAAAAGTCATTTTTCTTCAAAAAAATTTTGACTTTATTTTACTTTTGGACCTATGAAGCAGGAGAAAATCTATAGCACGGCTGAAGGCCGGTTAATATCCCCCTCATTGGATTGTAAAGGTCGTTTTTGTTTAGAAGACATTTTTAACAAAGCCTTCCGCCGGGCTTAAAGTTGTCTCCTCTCTCGTAAGTCCAACAGTAAAATAAAGTAAAAATGTTTCTAAATAAAAAATGCTCTGAGGGAGCATTAAGCGGCCAGGCTTACGATTTTCTTCTCTCTCATAGTTCAAACAGTAAAATTAAGTCAAAATTGTTATACCCTCCACCATAGGATGTGTTCATGTTCAAAGCTCTTTGAACAGGGGATCCAAACACACATCTTCCACTGTGTATGGATCCCACTGTAAGGTCTCAAAAAAGGCATTTAATTCTTCGAATTGGCCAAATTAAAGCTTAATTTAACTCACTGTCCCAAATTTCGGCGATATCGGACAATAAATGCACATTTTATGGGCCCAAAACCTTAAATCGAGAGATCGATCTATATGGCAGCTATATCCAAATATGAACCAAGTTGAAGAAGGATGTCGAAGGGCCTTAGACAACTCACTGTTCCACACTTCAGCAAAATCGGATAATAAATGTGGCTTTTATGGGCCTAAGACCCTAAATCGGAGGTCAAAGACCCTAAATCGGAGGTCATAGCAATTCTTGTCCATTATCCTTTGGTTGTGATATCGGCCAAAGGACTTGACAAATGCGATACATGGTGGAGGGTATAAAAGATTCGGCCCGGCAGAACTTAGCACGCTTTTGCTTCTTCTAAATAAAACTACATTTTACATTCCAACTTTTGGGTGTTATGATATTTTCTCAATTTGGTGTTATGGCATAAATAAAGTTGTGCTTAGTGACAGTGGCGATATGATGCTACTCCGTGGTTTTTAATGGAATGTTCATGGGCAAATTTGCAATATATGTCGGTTGAGCTTCTAAAAGGAACAGATTGGACCATATCGAGCCATTTTTACACACATTTTCCTCTCAATTAAGCTGCGATATAAGCCGATGTAACACTTTGTCATCTTTAGCTCTTGGGGGTCGCGATCTAACTGTAGTTTTGGAAATGACTTTCAAAATTCAAGGTAAGTTGGGTTCACATTATTTCCAAAACTACTTTAAGGTAATTCAAACTTCATTTGGACGTCTTGAGTACATACAGGCCTCATATCTTATGCCAAATAGATGCAATTTGGCATGTGGACTTCTGTTCTGATTTTCAACAGCCATGCCAATTTTCATACCCTACACCACTACTGTAGTACAGAGTATAAAGTGAATATGTTTGTAACACCAAGAAGAAAGAGAAATTGACTCATTGATAAGTAAACGGATCGGTATCAGAATCACTTTCTAAATCGATTTAGCTATACACAAATTAACATGGACATGCAGACAGACGGACATATTGTGTTGCCCAAAAAGTAATTGCGGATTTTTTAAAAGAAAATAAATGCATTTTTAATAAAACTTAGAATGAACTTTAATCAAATATACTTTTTTAACACTTTTTTTCTAAGGCAAGCTAAAAGTAACAGCTGATAACTGACAGAAGAAAGAATGCAATTATATATATGAAAAATCCGGAGTTACTTTTTGGGCAACCCAATATGTCCGTCTGTCTGCATATCCATGTTAATTTGTGTACAAAGCACAGATGGTAATTTTCATCTGATCGTTTTCGAACTTGTCAGAGACATTTTTTTTGGTTCAGTTTAGTATTGTCAAACATAAATAAGATGCTTAAATTTTTACGGAGTACTTGCCAGGGGTCCGGAGCGGTTACCTTTTTGCCGCTTCGCTCCGGCAAAAATTTTTCCGATCCCATATAATCCGACCTCCCGATTTTACATCCTAAGCCTCTAGAGGGCGCAATTATTATTCGATTTGGCTGAAATATTTCTCCTATAACCTCCAACATCCATGTCATGTACGGAACGGAATCCGTCTCTATTGCGACCATATAAACGGAAGCAATTCCTAACCAAATTTTTAATACACAACAAATAAGAAACGCATTAAGTTCGGTCATGGGCACGGGAGATCGGTCTACAATATATGGCAGCTATATCCAAATATGTTTCGATCTGGACGAAATTCAACAAAGCGGTTAAGAGGCGTACCAAAACTCACTGTGCCAAATTTCATCGAAATAGGATGAAAAATGCTCCTTTTATTGGCTCATTACACTACATCGGGAGATCGGTCTATATGGCAGCTATATCCAAATATAGTCCACATTTGACAGGAATGGAAGATAGGTCGGTCGGTCTATAGGGCAGCTATATCCAAAAATAGTCCGATCTGAACAGCACTTAACAGAAATGGGAAGGGGTCTACCAGAACTCACTACGCCAAATTTCATCGAAATCAGATGAAAATTCTCCAATTTATTGCCTCAAGACTTTAAATTTGGAAATCGGTCTATAACTAAAATCTGATTTTATGAAGTCAGAAGATCAGGTTTATATACAAGGAATACGAAACCATCAAAAATTGTTTGCAAAATGTTTTTATACCCAAGATATCTGCAACATTATAAATACCCAGCTTTTGGGAATAAATGGGTAAATACCCGGGTATTTACTCAATTTACCGGGTAAATACCTTTTGGGTATATACCCATTGTCCATCTCTACAAAGCGCTCCTGATATGGGCTTTGAATCGAAAATCCGTTGCTCAGTCTATATGGCAGTCTAATTATGACCTGATATGGGCCATATACCATTCAGTTATCGGGGGACTTAGTGCAACTCGTGGTCTCAAATTTCAAATTTACCTTAAGACCCCAAATCAGGAGATCGGTCTACATGGCAGGTATATCTAAATATAGTTCGATTTTGCTCATTCAAAAACTTACCTACGTATAGACAAAATACGAATCTATGCCAAACTTAAGCTCAATATCTCAATTTTTGAATGTTATAGCGTGATTGCAACAGACGGACCCAGATTATAAATATATACTTTGTGGGGTCAGAAATTGATATTTCGATGTGTTGCAAACTGAATGTTTAGATGCATATACCCATAATTGTATGGTGGCGGGTAGGGCGATAGCAAAATTGTATATTAATTACGTTTTTTTGGGTTGCCATAGACGTGCAAACCAATTGAATCGGTGGTAGACCGGAATCAGACGTTTTTGAAAAACGCTCCTCCATCGGACATTAAAAAAATGAGGTACCCTATATCCATTTGGAGGCCACCATAGCGCAGAGGTTAGCTGCTGAACGCCAGGGTTCGAACGCTGAACGCCAGAGTTCGAATCCTGGCAGGAACATCAGAAAATTTTTCAGCGGTGGTTATTCCCTCCTAATGCTGGCGACATTTGTAAAATACTTTGCCATGTAAAAACTTCTCCGTAAAGAGGTGCCGCTCTGCGGCACGCCAGTCAGACTCGGCTATTAAATGGAGGTCTCTTATCATTGAGCATAACATTGAATCGGACAGCACTCATTGATTTGTGAGAAGTTTGCCCCAGTTCCTTAATGGAATGTGGCAAATTTGGGCACATTTTTATACCCTCCACCATAGGATGGGGGTATACTAATTTCTTTATTCCGTTTGTAACACCTCGAAATATGCGTCTAAGACCCCATAAAGTATATATTATTGATCGTCGTGACATTTCAAGTCGATCTAGTCATGTCCGTCCGTCTGTCGAAAGCAGGCCCACTTTCGAAGAAGTAAAGCTAGCAGCTTAAAATTTTGCACAAATACTTCTTATTAGTGTAGGTTGGTTGGGATTGTAAATGGGCCATACCAATCTTGGGTCTTGATTTCTTGAGCCTCTAGAGGACGCAATTTTTATCCGATTTGCCTGAAATTGTGCACATGTTATTTTGGCATCACTTCCAACAACTGGTGGAAATCGGTACATGACCTAATATGCTGCATAAACCACTAGAGGGCGCAATTCTTATCCGATTTAGCTGAAATTTAGCATGAAGTATTTTGTTATGACTTCCAACAACTGCGATAAATATGGTTCAAATCGGCACATAATCTGAGATAGCTGCCATATAAACCTATCTGGGATCTTGACTTCTAGAGGGCCCAATTCTTATCCGATGTTGATGAAATTTTGAACTTTGACTTTTTCCACGACCTTCAACATACATGTTCAATATGGTCTTAATCGATCTATAGCCTGATACAGCTCCCATATAAACCTATCTCCCGATTATGCTTTATGAACCCCCTCAAGACGCTCTTCTTATTTGAATGAACTGAAATATTACCCTATGACTTCTAGTATGGTCTTCAACATTCAATTCACTTATGGTCCGAATCGGACTATAACTAGATATATTTGCAATAGCATAACAATTCTTATACATTATTCTATGTTTACCTAAAAAGAGATACCGCGCAAAGAACTGTGCGATCTTTGGTGGAGGGTATATAAGATTCGGCCCGGCCGAACTTAGTACGTTCTTTTTATATAAGATATATATCTTTTGTTTAATTTTCATTATTATTTTTTTAGCTTAATCAAAAACTACAAATTCAAATTCTCCAAATTGCATATTTGTTTTTATTTTAATTCTATTTTATATACAATGATTTTTATTTTTAAATAAGTAATATTTATTGTCTGTAAAATTGAGTTTTTCTTTTTTTTTAATTTACCAACAATGAATTGGTCACTAATTGGCTAATAAAAATCTTCTAAAAGATATTTATCTTTAGTTATTTTCTAATTGCATGTACATGAATATTTTTTAATCTTTTCATGTGTGTTTTTTTTTTCTTTAGGTTCTTCAAAAATTCATTTCCATATGTAATCCTAGGCATCCTATTTTCTGATCAAATGATGCAGGAAATCATTTCCCTTAACCGCAAATCTAGAGTAATTTGTTTGGGTTTCTATGGCGTAATCCCAGCCTTACCATCATCATCATTATAACCAAAACACACCTTTGTCAATTTAGTATGCAAAACCTAGAAATTCGCCTATTGAGTATGGTATGTCATAAAGATAAGAACACGGTTATATGAAAATTTTTAATAAGCAACCAGCGAATCAAGAGGAAATTGTACATAAATTTAAAGGTAAATAAACACACTTTTTTTTTTTTTGTATTGTGTTCTGTTATTGACTCACCTCAATACTGGGGGATAATGATATGGTAGTACACTACACAAAAAGATTGACAGCCAAACTGAAGTATTCCAAGGGAAGTTACTGTGGTTCCAGTATTTATGTTTGTTTTATTAATTATATTTTTTAAAACAAAAATACAAAAATATTTATGTTCGTTTTTAATTGAAAAATTTAACTTTGTTTCACTTGTTCACTCTTTTCACCATAAACCCGCTTAGCTTGACGTTCACAAAGCGTTTAAACCGAATGACAGTTGGCGGATGAGCATTTTCTCCTAAGCATACCCAACAGCAAATCGAGTAGCAGCCGAAGGAAATGAATCAAAAATAAAATTTATTTGCAAAAAAAGAACAACACAAGTGAAAAATCAAAACAAACAATGAAACAACATCTAGGCAGCGTCCCACAAACACACACACAACAACGAGTCTCTCGATAACTTCTACACAAAGGGAGAGAAAAAGAGAGCGAGAGAGAGAGAGAGAGATAGAGAAGAAAGCACCATCATCTCATAGTCATTATAGTCGCGATGTTGTCTTCGTTGTCGTCTTTAAGGCATAATTGTATCTCAATGATACTGATAAGAAAGTGTCATTCAAACAACAACTACGCCACCACATTCAAGTATGTGACAGTTACCAGAACAACAGCCATAGATAACGATAACAACAATAGCAGCAGCAACAACAAGTACAACCAAAGCAACAAGTGATTCTACCATCATTTTCATTGGGAGAGGGCAAGCACGAGGCTACCATAGTTGTAAATGCTGTATTCGTATTTTGCACTGAGTACCTATCAACTGTGCTGTGCTCTGCTGTTTTTGTTTCGTCTTAGCGAATTGTTGAAAATACTCTTGTTTTGTTATAATCGATACACAAGTAAGCCCATAAGTGATCATAATAACAAACAATTGATATACCTAAATAATATTATATACATAAATACTTTCATCCAGGGCTGCGAAGTCGGAGTCGAGCAATTTTGGCCGGAGTCGAGAAAATTATTTCGACTCCGGACAAAGTATTGTAATAAAAAATGTTTCGACAAAAAAATATAAAATGTTGTTAATTTGTTCCCTTGAGCACCGTCGGAATGTGGTCTCCGTGGTGCTGTTTTATTGATACCATCAGAGTGTTTGCTCCGCAGAGATAGGTTTTTTATCCCCGAAGTAAGGAGTTTCCCCAGGCACACAAGATTTTCTTCGAGCACATACCAGTATATAATCGATTGGCCAGTTGACCAAACACTGCGCTACCGTGAAAACTCGTTTTTTGCCCGAATAACACGAATGTGGAATCGACTTCCAACTACGCCCCACTAAAAAATAAATATGCTTTTTTGTTTAATAATTTTGTTGTTTCATGCAAATATTTGTATAAAAGATTAATTATTAATCATTTGCCTAAATTTTATAACAATAAATTATGCAATTAAAACTACAATAATTTAAAATATTTCAATGAATAAACTTTTTCTCAAAAATTTGCTGTCCAAAATAATAGAATAACTCAAAAGCTTTTCAAAAGCCTCCTATGTGTCAATACTTTTTTCCCCACCACGTTTGACTATTTTTATACCCTCCACCATAGGATGGGGGTATACTACAATAATTTCGTCATTCTGTTTGTAACTCCTCGACATATTCGTCTAAGACCTCATAAATCGGTCCATAACCTGATGTAGCTGCCATATAAGCTGCCATATAATAATCTTGAATCTGGATTTCTTTACTCGATAGAGGGCTCAATACCTATCCGATTTGGCTGAAATTTTGCATGAGGTGTTTTGTTATAACTTCCAACAACTGTGACAAATATGGTTCAAAGTGGTCTATAACCTGATGTAGCTGCCATATAAACCGATCCGGGGTCTTGACTTCTTGAGGCTCAAGAGGGCTTAATTATTGGGTTGCCCAAAAAGTAATTGCGGATTTTTTATATAGTCAGCGTTGATAATTTTTTTCACAGCTTGTGACTCTGTAATTGCATTCTTTCTTCTGTCAGTTATCAGCTGTTACTTTTAGCTTGCTTTAGAAAAAAAGTGTAAAAAAGTATATTTGATTAAAGTTCATTCTAAGTATTATTAAAAATGCATTTACTTTCTTTTAAAAAATCCGCAATTACTTTTTGGGCAACCCAATATTATCCGATTTGTCTGAAATTTTGTACAACGGCTTCTCCCATGGCCTCCAACATACGAGTCAAATATGGTCCGAATCGGTCTTTAGCCTGATACAACTCCTCTATAAACCAATCTCCTATTTTACTTCTTGAGCTTCTAAAAGGCCCTATTCTTATTCGATTTGACTGACATTTTACACATATACTTTTACAGTGGTCTTCAAAATTCAATTAGCAAAGCAATTCTTTTCCTTCATTTTTGTTTAATATGTTTTATATTATTTGTTGCTAAGACATCCGATATACTTTCTAGACCCAGTTCCATCAAATACTACAGTTTTACATTCGTCAGTCAGCAATATGTTCCTCCATTTTTCCAATAGGCAATTGGTATTTCCTTTGGAAAATTATACAGATTGATGCTTGGTCTGCATTGGTACCATTCTTGAACGATTTGTGAGTAAGTTACCTTCCAACAATGATTTGCGAATATTGGGACCAACTACAGTTAGACTTAGCCCTTTTTGTATCTTCCTTGAAGAAGTAGTAGTAGGGTTTGCTTTACTATGTCACACAAATAACGATCCTCAATAGTTGATGTTTGACGTTTGAGTCCGAGTGTTTTAGACTTTTTTCATATTTGAAATGTTACGATCAAGAGAAGATTAAGGCTTTCGTAGTTTTTGCTTAGTTTTCGAAGTAATTCTAGCCTTTCCTTGGAACAGTGCTTTGTTCGTCCTACTATTACAGAGTCGCTTTAATGCGACTTTTCAGGGCAATGGAGTGATCAAATAATAAAATAATCAAAGTCATCAAAAATTTTTTATGTATAATGAACTTGTATTGGCATGTTACTTCGTACATACCCTTCTCTCCAAGTCTGAACCGATTTCTTTCAATTTTAATTGGTTTCGTCTCTAGGTCAAAAACTATACCTGTAATAAACGATAGCCGCTTGAAATTTTGGACAGATAATTGTTGTTGTAGTAGCAGTGTGTGGTACACTGAAGCGGCAGCCCTTGCCGATGAAGGAATTCATCGGGTCAATCCGGTACATACAACCGGCTGCCATGGGATTGGACAGATAATTAGTATTGATATACGTCGTTAAAGATTGAAAATGGGCCATATCGGCTCAGATTTAGATATAGCTTCCTTATAAACCGATCTCCCGATTTGACTTCTTGAACCCCTGGAAGCCGCATATGTTGTCCGATTTGGCTGAAATTTAGCTTTTAGTTTTCTATTATGACTTCCAATAATTGTGCTTAGTACGGTTCAAATCGGTCTATAACCTGATATAGCTCCTATATAAACCGATCTCCCGATTTGGCTTCTTGAGCCCCTGGAGGCCACAATTTTGATCTGATTTGCTTGAAATTTGGCATGTAGTGTTTTGTTTTTACTTCCAAAAATTGTGCCTAGTACGTTTCCAAAAACGGTCTAAATCAGTCTATTACCTGATATCGCTCCCCTATAAGGCGGTCTCTCGTTCATCCTTGTTTTTGTATAAATTTTTAGCAGAATCCATGGGGGTGGGTTCCCAAGGATGGGCTCGACCGAACTTAGCACGCTTTTACTTTTTTTTTAATTAAAAATAAAAAAAATGAAGTGCTCGGAGTCGACTCCGGAGTCGATTGCTCTTACCGGAGTCGAGTAAAAATAGCCCGACTCCGCACCCCTGCTTTCATCACAGATGTTTAGTGGTGGCTTATAACGAAATAAATCCAAACAAAAACATATCTACAAACAGTTTAATAGGTGAGTCGATGTCAGTGGTTTGCTTACAAGATTTTAGTTACAAAAATATGAAGCAGCATGGTAAACATTTTCTGTCTCTGAAATTTTGACTGACTCGGAGTCTTTCAGTTTTTGTATTTAGATTACGAGTATTTATTATATTTCAATGAAATGCATTTTCAAGATTGACATATTCAAATGAAAAACAAATCAAGTTAAATAATTTAGGTGAAAAACAAAAGAGCACGAGCTTGATTTAAAAAAAAAATTTAGAATTAATTTTTTTGTTGAAACAGTTTTTATTACTTTGTCCCGCAAAATTGCTCCACTCCGGCTCCAACCAACCGACTCCGACTCTGCAACCTTGGTTGAAACAGTTTATTTTTCAGCAAGCCGTAGTAGCCATTAGTAATTTAGAAAAGCGTGAGCAAATCATCTCTTTCTGTCCCCTCTATCAGGATGTTTTAAATTAGGTGAACAACCATTTCCAATTTCTCACTGAACCAAAATGCAAAATTGTTTAAAAATATTTTCTCTATTCTCAAACTCAAACAAATTATTTACGGCGTCATAGTGTTAATAAGAAGACAGCTTTTCACCTGTCTGCATAATGAAACCCTATACTCAATATGTCATCTTACAAGTGACTTGTGTTTGTAGAAACGTACAAATAATTGTTACATTTTTCTTCACAGCAATTTGCTAAATTCATTCGCTGCATATTCATAAGTTTATTAAAAATAAATGCCAACAATGTGGGGTATTCAACTGCAATTTGAAATATTTTCAAAAAGACATTCTAAACGATACGAGAGAGATGTCATTTTGAGGTTTTTGTTCGCGAGTATCATTCATACGCTACGGCATCCAGGCCACTATAATTTTCGCTTACACACACGCTCACTTCGACTTTGATGTGGTTGTTGCTTTTGTTATGTTAATTAAATTCTGTCGATAAATATTCTCTCTGTTAAAGTGTCATGTTAGTTCATAACATAACTGTTTTTGCTTCGCGTATTGTGTGTTTTGTTTTTGTTTGGCTGATAAGGATGCGGACAAACCAAGCCATAATGCATTTGTTTTGATTGTTTGTTTTGTGTTGTTGGTATCTTAGTCGTAACACACGATCATGGAGAGACAGACGCCTAGGTAAACAAAATACAAATGAATAAAAAAAACTAGGAACACACACGCACTAGCAAATGTTAGCTTTTGCCAAGAGCAAGAACAACGATTAAAAAACACCGAGCATTGCTATGAGAACAGCGTTGTTTGTAGCTTCAGTCGGCCGTTAAATTGTTTTTATTTGAATTTCTATTGTTGCCTCAATGGTTTCGTTTAACCTGGCTAACAGGTAACAGAGCTACGATACGAAACGAAGTGGACTTGTATTAGCGCTGAGGCTCATTTACCGTTCCAATTGTTTTCAATTCTGAAATAAGACTAATTCACTAATTGTAGCAGCCGGCATCAAGTACCTGAGACTGAGATATCGACCTGCACTTCAACCCACCCCCGCCCGTCCTTGTTACCTACTACATCGCGTACTCGAACTCGAGCAACAAGCCTGAGGTATAATAACGACAGTAGCAACAACAAGAACAATACGATTAAACGAAAGCACGAAGAAAACAAGTGTCAACAAACACTCACATGCACATACATAAACACCTGCTCTCACTCAACATAGTTAATAATAATTAGACACACGCTTGCACATACATATAAGTAAACATTTTTACGTTGTTCTGCCCGTTCGGCTGATGAAGATACTTCTAAAATAATTCGGGTAATTATTGTGATCGTTGTTTGTATTAAACTGACAATCAAAATCAAGCCCCAATAAAATATAAAAAGTTGTATATAAAACAACAACAAACATAAACAGCAATGAGTCGTTGCAAAAGTACTTGTACTTGGTCATATAGAGAGCTTCGATATCAAATCTTTAACGTATTAGACGCCATATGAGGCCGTTGACTCATTGGGCAAGTCTGATTTGATTGGACGGGTCACGAGGATCATTTGAACTAGACCAATTGCATACGCAGGCATAAAAGTGGAATAGGAATGGAACAAAAATTACACACTGTGAAACGAAACAAACGTTTAAAGAGTAAAAACGTGCTAAGTTCGGCCGGGCCGAATCTTGGGAACCCACCATAATGGATTCTGTTAAAATATGGGATCTTTATCTGGTTATAGACCAACAGTTGTTGAGTGTTATAACAGAACATTATGTGCAAAATTTCAGCCAAATCGGATGAAAAGTGAGGCTTCCAGGGGCTCAAGGCTCAAGAAGTCAAATCGGTTCATATGGGAGCTGTATCAGGTTAAAGACTGCTTTGGACTGTACCTGGCACATTTGTTGGAAGTCATATAAAGAACACTTTGTGCTAAATTTCAGCCAAATCGGACCAAAATTGTGGCATCCAAGGGCTCAAGAAGTCAAATCGGGCGATCGGTTTATATGGGAGCTATATCAGGTTATAAACCGATTTGGATCGTACTTGGCACAGTTGTTGGAAGTCATAAGGGAACACCAAATGCAAAATTTGAACCAAATCGGAAAAAAATTGCGGCTTCCAGGGGCTCAGGAAGTCAAATCGGCAAATCGGTTTATATGGGAGCTATATCAGGTTATAAACCGATTTGGATCGTACTTGGCATATTCCTACTTTACGCCCGAATATCTTTCATTTAAGTTTCATATTGCCCCGATCGATTCACTTTTAATTTGGTTGGGGAGCGTCCGCCCCGCTTCCGATATCAAAAACCTGTAAGTAAATTCAAAAGTCGGGCGGTGCCGACTATATAACACCCTATTCCTTCCCAATAAGTACAAAGTGGGTGCTATATCCAATTCTGGCCAATTTTGATGGACCTTGGCGAAAGTTTTCGGATGGGTTATTAAACAATTCGTGTCGCATTTCGAGCAAATATGTTCAAACTGTAATAACTACGGTTGACAAATGAGAACATTATTGCAAATTGCCTATAATCTGATGAACATATATATGGGAGCTATATCTATGAAATTCACCACTAACATTAAGAGTCCTGAAAAATTTCGAATAAATCGGTTAACAAATGAGCATTTTATTGCAATATTTCTCAAAATCGGAGAAACATATATATTGGAGCTATATTTAAATCTGAACCGATTTCCAGCAAACTTCTTAGATATTGTGGTAGTCGTTGAGGAAAGCGTTGTACAAAATTTTGTGAAGATTGGTCAATAAATGGGCTTGGAGTGGCTCTAGGAGGGAAAAGCGGGCCATATATATATATATGTATGAGTTCTATATCCAAATCTGAACCGATTTTTATGAAATTCACCAGTAAAATCGAGAGTCAAGAGAAAATCCGTAATGCCAAATTTCGATAGAATCGATTAACAAATGACCACATTATTGCAATTTCGTCCAAATCGGACGAACATTTTTTTATATGGAAGCTATATCCAAATCTGAATCGATTTATTTCCAATATCAATAGGCTTCGATTCTACGCAAAAAAATGTATGTGCTAATTTGAAGACGATCGGATGAGAATTGCACCTGTAGTTTGTTCACAAATAAACATGGACAGACAGGCGAACATAGCTAAATCGAATCAGAAAGTGATTCTGAGCCTATCGGTATACGTATTAATGAGTTTATCTCTCTTCCTACTGGGTGTTACAAACAAATGCCATACCACAGTGCAGGTATAGGGTGTCATTTTAAAGCTCAAAGCTCCTGCCAGACCAACCTACACCATCTGTGAATATTTCAAGCAAATCGGTTCAGCCGTTTTCGAGTCTATACGGAACAAACAAACTTACAAACACAAATTAATTTTTAAAAATTATAAATTATATAGAATACGTAGATATAACATTTGTTTTTAACTATTAACCGCGATGCTGAGGTTGATAAGCCCAACTTGAGCACCTAATAATTTGTCTACACAAGCGATTCTATTGTCGTTGAATTTAAATTTCATGGAACATCTTTCTAAGATAGTAGAGAGGTTCAATGGACCTTCGAGGTATATACATGCCCTGACATTTACGTTTTGTTTTAAATTTTTGCTATACAAAAAGAAAAAATAATTTTTGAGTTTTTAATCTGGAAATTTATAATTGGCTTATTTGATTGAGTAAGAAATTACATCATCATTTAGTAAATATAGATAATTTCTAATGACATCGGTGAAAGCGAAGGCTACCAGAATTGATTTTCCCCATTTAACAATTTTTATACGGCTTCTTAACTTGGTTGTTTTTTTTTTGCAAAACTTTATCAAAACACTTTCGCATGTTTATCTATTTCATTATATGACAAATACTCTTGCCAACGGATGTGGTGAAATCTTCCATGGACCCTCCCTTGCTCCAGATAAACATTGCCAAATGCCATTTCTTTCTACTAAATTTGAAATCCTCCTTTATTCGGTAAAGTTTATCTGCACGATTGCTACTCAGAAACGCTTCAAGATTAGATACCTCCTCGCAATGCAATACATTCTTATCACTGGAGACTAACAAGCAAGCACATCGTCCAACAGCAATCTATGGTGTAGTAGTTGAGAAATTAAAAAGGCATTGGCTGAGTCATATGGCAATTTGATTTATGCATTTATATTAAATATAGAAATTCTTCTGAGTGGAGAAGTTTGAAATGCTGGTAAAGAAATTATTTTTTTTTTTTTCAATTATTTGCTACTTTAAAATACTAATATAAAGTTTTGGTTGGATTTGCTAATAAATAACCGACAAATATTTCGCAGTATAGGCAGCGCCTAAAAGTATGTTAAAGTTTTGGTAAAGTAACCGCAGTAATATTTGCCAAATATTAGGGATGACTCTGGGGATTTAAGAATTCCGAATGAGATGCTGTATGGTTTTAAACTATTATGTATTGAGTATTAGAATCTGCCTAAATAATTGGATCAAAATTATTTGTTTTCATTATTTGGATTAATCAGATGCATAACATGCCACAGATAATTAATCTATACCAGTTCGTTTAGAAATATTTAAATTAATACAAGTAGAAAACGCATACCCATAATGGATATGTATATATATATATATTATGCTATTCTATTATAACTCTACTATATCTATAGTTACATCTAAATATTAGCCGATCTGGATCATATTTGGTTTAGATGCCAAAAAGCCTCATTTATACAAGCAAAATATCAGCAAAATGGATCAACAAATTTTCTTCGGTGTATATAGCGTTTAAATAGGGTCTGACGTGGACCACACTCCGTTCGGACATCATTTGGCCTTACTGTTCTAAATTTCAGCGAAATCGGGTGTGCGACTATTTGACAACTGTATCGATATATGGTTCGATCTGTATGCAGATGGGACATTTTTCTGAATTTCCGCAGAATCTGCCTGTAAATGCGGCTGTTATGGGCTTAAGACAACATCCTGGGAATCCCGACAAATCGGGAAATAAATGCAACTTTTATGGGCTAATAACCCATCTAAGAATGGGGACAGGGACGTAGCCAGAAGGAGGGGGAGGGGGCACCCCATATATTTTCAAAATCGAATAATTTCCAAAATCCTTTTGTCACTGTGAAATTGATTATGTTGCCTAGACCGTTTTATTAAAAGTTATGTTCGCTACTTGCTGCAGGAACTGACCCCTCAATTTAAATAATTATTATTTCCATAAACAAATTCTATAAATAGATCCTCTGGTATCTTTGTGTGCTTCTGGATGTCATTCCATTTTTCGGTTACAGTGTTTATGGCTAAATTGACCGGTGTGCTTGGATATAGAGACACATCGTCGAAAGATATTTATACCTCATTGTCTCAGATTTCCTTGTCAATGATTTTTGATTTGAGTTCTATCCCGTCTTTTATGTTGTATTGCGAATCTCTAGTCAAGTTATTTAATACGTCTGTTAGATATTTTGATTGGCCATATGTTGGGGAATTAATTGATGAACAAATCGGCCTGAGTGGCGGTTCCTCCTTATTGATTTTGGGTTAGCCATAAAATATTGGGGCAATTGCAGTAAAATTCGTCAACAGGTTCTTGTTCGTTATTCTTGTTATATTCATATTGAATATATTGTCTACTAATTTGTTGTTTTTTGCCAGCAGTCCTGAAGTGGGATCCATTTTTAAAGGTTTATATGTACACATCGTAGTAATTTTTTTGCAATGCTACGGTTTTGCCACCTTTATCTGCTGACAAAATTAAAATATCTTTACTAGCCTTTAAAAAGCTTCTTGTTTTCCCCCCACTGTGTCAAGTATATATATATAAACCGATCTTGGATCTTGAATTCTTGAGTCGCTGTAGGGCTCATTTCTCATCCGACTTGGATGTCCAATATGGTCTGAATCGATCTGGAGCTTGATACAGCTCCCATATAAACCGATCTCGCGATTTTGCTTCTTGAGCCCCTACAAGGCGCAAGTCTTATCTGAATGAACTGAAATATTACACAATGACTTCTACAATGTTCAGCATTCAATTCATTTATGGTTCGAATCGGACTATAACTTGATATAGCTCGAATAGCAGAACAGTTCTTATTCATTATTCCTTGTTTGCATAAAAAGAGATACCGCGCAAAGAACTCGACAAATGCGATGCATGGTGGAGGGTATATAAGATTCGGTCCGACCGAACTTAGTACGCTCTTGCTTGTTTACATAAACAAAATAAATTTATGGCGATAGGCCTACTACTTTTGGCAGCAGGTGGATTTTATGTCAAAGTCATTAAAATCCACTTTTCTTTGCTAAATGGTCATGAAATATTAGGATTTTTTGGTGTTGTAAAAATTCATAGGCTTGGGAAATTAAAATAAATTTTGTTTTTAGATTGTTTCCGTAGGAGCCATAGAATAAATCGTTATGCAAATTTTTGATCGATTGATAGAATCTCTCCCTCTAAAGTGAAAATCGGGAGATGCACATATATCGGAGGTATATCTAAAACTGCACAAATTTTTATGATTTCTATGATCTATAATCAGTCATCAGAAGAGTGATAAGAGCGACCGTAGTGCCATATTTTGTGAAGATCAGTTTAAAAATTACTAAATTATTGATTATTATTAAAAATATGGGGCAAATATATATGAGAGCTACAACCATATCTGAACCTATTTCTAGGTTCAATAGCAATACCGGGAGTCATATGGGAATCCTTTGTGCCAATTTACTTGCAAATCGCTTATCAAATGACCACATTTGCAACACTAGTCCAAATCGGACGAACGTATATATGGGAGCTATATATAAATCTAAAACAATTTCTTTGAAATTCACCAAAAATGTCGAGATTTTTGCACTATCGTGCAAAATGTCTTGAATCAGCTTACAGATGACGATATAATTGCAATTTTAGTCCAAATCGGACGAACATATAAATGGGAGCTATATCCAAATCTGAACCAAAGCCTTTTGGGCTTCGTCTCTAGGCCCAAGAAATTGCTTGTGCCAAATTTGAAGACGATCGGATGAAAATTGCGACCTGTAATTTGCACACAAATTAACATAGACAAACGGACAGACAGACAAACGGACAGACAGACAAACAGACAGACAGACGGACACACAGCCGGACATAGCTAAATCGAATCAGGAAGTGATTCTGAGTCGATCGGTATACTTATCATTGGGTCTATTTATGTTCCTCCTGAGTGTTACAAACAAATTCACTAAGCTATAATACCAGAGTAGTGGCGGACCCTCCCCCATACCCTAATTTGGTTGGGGCCCCCAAAACCCACAAGATATATTTATAGACCAATCACGGCAATATGGGACTCACATGAAAGGTATCTGTGAGTGGAAAATTAATTTGGTATCAAATATGGACCAACCTAAATTTTACATATTTACCGACCATGGTAATATGGGGTTCATATGAAAGGTATTTGAGACCAAGTTTCTGGGGGTCCTCCCCTTCCCTAAAACACCCCCAAATGGGACTTCTTTACTGACCACGACAATATGGGGCTCAAATAAAAGGAGTTTGAGAGTAGAACAGGAATATGACATCCAAATGTGGCACCAAGTGCTTGGAGGGGCGCCCCGCGCCCAACACAACCCCCAAAGAGGACAAATTTACATATGTGGCTGAAATGAAAGGTCTTTGGGAGTAGAGCACGAATCTGATATCAAAATTCGGTAGAAAGAAAGTGGCCACCCCCCAATTAGGGCAAATTTACCGACCACATCAATGATTCGTATCGGATATATATTTTCAGTGCCAGGTGACTGAGTGGTCTCCCCAACCCCCAAACCGGACATATTTGCAGACTACGGAAATATGAGGCTCAAAGGAATTTGAGAGTAGAGTCCGAATTTGATATCAGCATTCGGGACTAGGAAGGACGTATTTGCTATATAGGACATTTTTTTTTTTTATAAATAAAAATCTATTTCTTTATTTTTGTAGCTTAAACTAAACTTGTACAAAGTGTTAAACAAAAAATTAGCTTAAGAATTATTGAATTTTTTAATGAAAACTTTACAAAATATTCACAGGCGTAAAAAACGCTTATTTCGACATATTTTCGTTACTAAAATTAAGTACATGATTATTGACATTTTGAGGTCAGATGAGGCGAGCAAATTAAAGAGACATTATTTGAGTGGAAACATGTTTTGAAGTTCTACTAGAAAACTGATGGGGCGTTCACACATTAAGATTTCCTCTTTCTAAGCTGGAGGTGATTGGTGCTAAATTAGTTGGTTTCCTATGTTGATTTGTGTGAGTGAGCAATATGTATGTATGATGTTTCAGTATTAATTGTAGACAATGAAATACGATTCGCGATATCACGAGCATTTTGGAAACTCTCTTGTTAATGTTAGTTTGGAATTACTCTTTCAGCTAAATTAGCATTATTATTGCGATAACGATTTCCTTGCTGCAATCGAATGTTAACATAATCAAAAACAGTAACTGTAAATTGCTTTACTCTCCTTAGATCGTAAATAATTTTTTGTTGTCAAATTCTAAAAAAAGGAACAATGTGCCTTTTTGTTAATAGTAGCATCTTATTATTATTGCCTTTGCTATAACACCTTGGCATCAACCTGGAGTTTTGTCTTCTTTTCGCTTAAACTATGAGATTAACTTGTAGTGTGCATAACCATCAATGGAACTTGAGTGCTGAAGCGATCATCGGCGTGTAACGATGAGATTGAGTCAATTTCACTTCTCTCTCGAGATTCAGAATCGGCCAAGATTTTAAGCTCTCTGCGTCTCATGCGACTATGGCGTATGCCATAGGCAAAGAATATAATCAGGCCAATGGCAATCCATATGCTGAAACGCACCCAGGTCATGATGTCCAGTTTTATCATGAGGTAGATATTGATGAGCAAAGAAAATCCTGGTACCCATGGTACAAAGGGTACCTTGAAGGCCAGTGAGGCTGAAGATACCGGCTGGCGTGAAATGATGAACAAGGTCAAAATCAATGACACTATATTCACACCCAGCTTGATGAAATCTAAAACGGATATGCCACTGAAGTTCTCCTCGAAGGGCAACAGAATCTGGGTCAACAGCACACATTGTATAACTGGAAAGAAGAAGAAGAAGAAGCAGAGTTAATGTTACATCAACAACTTCAAAGTTGATTGGCTGGTTTGCGGTTGTTTCACTCACCATACAACATTATCATCATGGTTACAATGCGCGAAGTTTTCTTGCTAGGCACCGTAGATCGGGAGCTGTTGAACAACATTCTCAAGAAACCACAATCAGCGTCACTTTGCTCCAGCAGCAGCCTGCCATTGGCCAGATTGCGACTATCTCTTCTCTCATCACTTTCGTAGCGCAGTATCAAAACACATGCAGCCACCATGGAATAGGCCAAGAAAGTGCCTATGGACATCATATTCATCAATTGCTTCAGATTGAAGATGGCAGCAAAAGCCCCTGTTAGAAATCCCGTCAGCAGGGTGCTATTCAAAGGAGTCTTATGTTTGGAACTGATTTCACCCATGAACTTGAAAAGTAAACCATCATTGGCCATGGCATATACTATGCGTGGCAGAGGGAACATGGAACCCATCAAACTGGTACACATGGCACATATGGCGCCTATGGAGACAATATACTTGGCCGCAGTCCAGCCATAAATGCTAAAGACATGAACCAAAGGAGCACTTTCGTCCTGTTCATAGTAGGGCAGCATCATAGTGAGAACAGTGGAAATGCCAAAATAGGCCAGGAACACCATGGCCAGCGAAGTGATGACAGCAAATGGAATGGATTTTTTAGGATTTTTTGCCTCTTCACCAGCCGTGGCAATGCAATCGAAACCAATGAAGCCATAAAAGCAAATGGCCGCACCTCGTATAATACCAGCAAAGCCATAGGGAGCAAAACCACCTTCGCCATAGCCTTCGGGTACTTCGGCTTTGGGAATGGCCCAGTTTTTGGTGGACACTGCAACGAGAGAAATATATAAATGTTGTTACTTTAATTCTTTACCAAAGTTTTTTTTTTTTTAATTTTTATACCCACCACCATGGGAGGGGTCATTCCGTATGTAACACATCTAAATATTGATCTGAGGCCCTCTGAGTTTATCTAGACATGTTTGGATATTGCAAATGTAAATTTGCCCATTAACATTCCATTAAGGAAGGGGGGTAAACTTCCCACATATCACTGAGTGCTGTCCGATTCAAGTTTAAAGCTTTATGATAAGGGCCTCCTTTTTATGGCCGAGTCCGAACGGCGTGCCGCAGTGCGACACCTCTTTGAGGAGAAGGTTTTACATGGCATGGTACCTTACAAATGTAGCCAGAATTAGCACTAGCGTCACAGATGGACATGCTAACCTCTGCACTACGGTGGCCTCCCAGATTTGGATACTGTCCCCATATAAACTGGTCCGCAGATTTGACTTCTTGAGCTCCTAGAATCTTCAAATTTTACCTTGGCCTTCAATGAGCCCCCATATAAACCGATCTTCGGACTTGACTTCTGAGCCCCTAGAAGACTTGAGTTTTACCTGATCATTTGTGCCAAATGACAATCTGAGTCCTGATCGTTTTGACATGCTGACACGATCTAGCCATGTCCATATATCCGTCTGTTCGGCTTTCGATATCACGATAGCACGCGAGCGAATGAAGCTATTAACTTGGGCTATATCGGCTCAGATTTGGATATAGCCCGCATATAAAACGATCCCATGATTTGACTTCTAAAGCCCCTTGAAGCAACGGCTTTTATTCTACTAATACTCACGTCTAATCCTATCCCGATACGTTCATCAACATATATATTCCCCTTCATAACCGATACCCCGATCTGATTTGTTGAGACAATAGAAGCCTCAATCAATACTCCGTTTGGTTGTTACAAATAATTCGAATACTGAGTTAATAAGGGGTAGATTTCAAGCACAATCCATGGGGGTGGGTACCCAAGATTCAAGCCAGCTGAATTTAGCCCCTTATAAACCGGTCCCCTAATTTCAGTTCCTAAAAGCCTAAATATTGGGACTCGGTTTGTTGGCTTCGTATAGACTGAAATATGGCAGAAACGATTTTCTCGAAATTTTCCCATATTGTGTAGGTTGGTCTGGAAGGAAATAATTTTTCGGTATCGGTAGGGGGACTGACGCTTCCCCTTATGCCAAAAACACAAACGTGGACCGATTGGGACAATATAGGTATCAAATGAAAGATATTGGAGAGTAGAATACGAATACGGTATTAAAACTTGACTCTGAATACCCATCGGGCCGCCCCAACCCCAAAACTCTCCCAAACAGAGATATTGGACTTCATTTCAATATGGGGCTCTAATGAAAGGTATTCGGTAGTTGATTTCGAATCTGGCATACAAAATCAGATCGAAGTATAGCCACGCCTCAAAAACGTCATTAGACTCATTATGACCCGATTTTCTTAAAATTTTCATAGATTGTGCATGTATCGATTGTGTACGTTTAGATATCGGGTGGAGGCGGACCCTCCCCCTTACCCCAAAAACGCCACCCATAACCAAAAGTGGTCCGGTAAGCACAGTAAGGTATTCGAGACCAGAAAACGAATATGGTATTAAAATCCTTCGGAGGTGCATATAATAAGCGAGTTGACACTGAATGTATCCTTGTATTCTTGATCGTCTCGACATTTTGAGTCGATCTAGTCGTGTCCGTCCGTCTGTCGAAATCCCTATTGCCTTCAAACGCGTAAAGCTTGCCGCTTGAAATATTGAACAGATATTAAGTAGTGATGTTGGTCGTTGGGGATTGCAAATGGGCTATGTCGGTTAGGATTTGGATATAGCTCCCATATAAACTGATCTCCCGATTTGACTTCTTGAGCCCCTTGAAGCAGCAAGTTTTGTGCGATTTGGCTAAAATTTTGCAGATAGAGTTACGTTATGACTGCATCAATTACGGTCCAAATCGGTTCATTACATGACTTTGACTTATTGAGCTCCTGGAAGCCGCAATTTTCGTCTGATTTAGTAACAATTTTGCACACAGTGTTCTGTTATGATTCCGAACAATTGTGTCAAGTACGGTCCAAATCAGCTCCCTTATAAACCGATCTCCCGATTTGACTTCTTGAGCCATTACAAACTGCAATTTTTTCCGATACCCGCAGCTCTACTGAAGGCCGCAACTTTTTTTCGATTTGACTGAACTTTTTAGCGTAGTGTACTGTGTTCGATTTTCAAAACTCGCGCCAAGTACGATCTAAATCAGTCTATAACCTGATATGGCTCCCATATAAGCCTATCTTTCGATTTGATGTCTTGAACTCGTGAAGCCCCATTTTTTCGATTTGGCCGAAATTTTGGGCGTAATGTTTCGTTATTATTTCCAACACCCATGGTTATTGTTGCCTCAATCATCCCCTGAATAGCGTTTTACGGGTCTAAGATGCTTCAATTTTTGCTGTTTTGGCAAAAATTTGGCACTTAGAGAAAAAAATATGCCCTTCATATGAATTCATTTTGTGTATATTTTCAGCAGAATCCATGGTGGGGGCTTCCCATTATTTGGCCCGGCCAATATAATTAGATTTTTACTAGTTTTAACTTATTTTACTTACCTTTAAAGAGGCCGGCTATTATGACAAATAATACCACACTGAGATTCAGCAAAGTGAAAATCGTATTAAGTCGGGTAGACTCTTTGGCTCCCATGGCTATGGCCCAGGCAAAGACAATGGTGACACCGAAGGCAAAGATATCGGGGTAATGATTTAAGCCCTCAATGTTCATAGGCAGATGAGTGCCCAGGAATTTCTCCATGGCATGATCGCAAAGGTTGTCCAAATATGAGCTCAGACCTTTGACCACACTGGCTGAGCCTGCAAAAATAATAAAAAGATGCATTAAATATTTTTGGAAAGGCGTTTCGTTTATGTTTTGCCATTGTTGTGGTTGTTGTTGTATGCGACTTCGATGTCTAACGTTTAATTATCAATTAGAATCGAATGTAAATCAATCAACTCAATTATGTGTTGATCAATTGGCAAGACGCAAGTAATTTAATCTGTCTTGGAGACGAAGGTTTCACTTTCCACCAGGCAGCCAGACAGTTGGTGTCTAAGTGAAGCTTTTCGCACACATGCATTGAATTCTAAGTCATTCACACATACATACATACCTATGGCATATTCCAATATCAAATTCCAGCCTATGACGAATGCAATGAACTCGCCAATGGTAACATAACTGTAAACATATGCCGAACCTGCACGAGGCACTCGAGCTCCAAACTCTGCATAACACAAACCCGCAAATATGGAAGCAATGGCTGCTATTAAGAAACTGAAGATCACTGCAGGACCGGCATAGACTTTGGAGACTTGGCCAGCCAACACATAGACACCCACCCCCAAGGTGGAGCCAATGCCCAAAGTGGTCAAATCAAAGGCCGACAGAACCTTGGCCAATTTCGATTCACTGGAATCTTCAATCGGTTTTTTGCGAGTTAAAGTCTCGTAGATGCCTCTTAAACTGGGTATCGTCATCCTATAAGGGTACAAAAAAAAAAGAAAAATACAAAAACAACAAAATACCATTAATGCATGGGAAACACCAAATGTCATGTATATGGACATTTCTTGGAATCACACGAATATCGCATATTAGCACGTATTTTATATTTCTCAGATGATTTCTATTAACAAAGTATTTATTGCATGTCCGGACGGACTCCCGACAAAAGCCAAGACGCTTAGACACCTTAATCTCGAAAAGTAGGGGTGGTTTAGTGGGTGCTGGTGCTTTCTGGGACAGACAAAAGATCGATCGATCCCCCGCTCGATTGGTCACAAGATAGAAGACTTTATTACTATGCCAGTGGCTTAATTATGGATTTAATGGCTTCCAACGTTGTTTAAATGAATTTTTTTTTTCATTAATTGACACTCTCTTGTTAATATGTGAAATTTGTAATTGGCGAAAAACGTAGCGCGAAATGCAGTGACTCAGACCCATCAATCCTTTGGGTGTTTATTTCAATTGACGCAAATTTGGCCCATTTAAATACGTTTTATACATGTGGCGCACAGTCGCATTTTTGTTTTCGATTTTCACTGCCATAGATATCACATCAAATCTCTTTATTGTATTATTTATTTAACATTTAGTTAAGGGATTTTCTTTCAGTTTTGCTAAGCCACGAAATTTGAAAAACGAAACCGCCGTTATACCTTCGTTTGTTTGTTTTGCTATTGAATTTTTTCAAGAATTCGCGCGACCGTTCGTAAATGAACTAAACGGAAAGTGTTCGTAAATTTTCTTAAATACTCTGTTACTCTTGCGAAGAAACACCAGTGTGGTGAGTTACTTTGGATCGTTCACTGTATTGACATTGTGGTCAATATAGAATGCAATCAAAGCTTAACCCAAAAGTTTGGTGAATATACCGTCAATGGCAGACAGTTGGTGTGAGTTCTCTGTTAATTGAAATAACAGCTTTTGTTTGGTGGTGTAGCAAAAGTAACGAATAACTGATGAGTTTAGGTTTTGCTAAATTGAGCAGCTGCTTTAAAAACTTTTTTTAATCTTTTGTTGTCGATCCCATCGTGTTAGATTTTTTATTAGATAGTTTAATTAAAAATTTAATCATTGGTAATCATTAAATTTTTGTTGTTGGATTAACAAAAATATATGGTACAGCCCAAACTCTGTCATTTCGTTTGTGACTCATCGAAATATTTAACTAGGATCCCACAAGCTGTAAATATTTGTAATTTCGCCATTCCGTGGGCAACACCTCGAAATATTCGTCTACCACCCCATAAAATATAAACATTCTTGAACGTCGTGACATTTTAAGTCGATCTAGCCATATCCGTCCGTCTGTCTGTCCCTCCAACCAAGCAAACTTTAGGTCTATATGCAGCTACATCCAAATATGATCCGATCTGGACGATATTTAACAAATTGGAGTAGAGGTCTATCCAGACGCACTGTTTCAAATTTCATACATATCGGATAGAAAATGCTCTTTTTATGGGCTCAATACTCTATATTGCGAGATCGGTCTACATGGCAGCTATATGCAAATATGATCCGATCATAAACGATATCAAAAGTACCAGATCTCGCTGTGTCAAATTTCATCGATATAGGGATGAACAACAATAAATGCGCCTTTTATGGGCCCAAAGCCCACATCCAGAGATCGGTCTATATGGCAGCTATATCCAAATCTGGACCGATCTGGGCCAAATTAAAGAAAAATGTCGAAGGGCCTACCACAACTCACTGTTACAAATTTTGGCAAAATCGGACAATAAATGCGTCTTTTATGGACGCAAAACCTCAGCCTATATGGCAGCTATATCCAAATCTGGACCGATCTGGGCCAAATTAAAGAAAAATGTCGAAGGGCCTACCACAACTCACTGTCACAAATTTTGGCAAAATCGGACAATAAATGCGTCTTTTATGGACGCAAAACCTCAGCCTATATGGCAGCTATATCCAAATCTGGACCAATCTGGGCCAAATTAAAGAAAAATGTCGAAGGGCCTATCACAACTTACTGTCCTAATAAATATCGCTTTTATGGGCCTAAGACCCAAAATCGGCAGATCGGTTTATATGGGGGCTATATCAAGATATAGTCCATCTTTGAACTTAACCTGCCTATGGACAAAAAAAGAATCTGTATAAAGTTTCAGCTCAATATCTCTGGTTTTAAAGACTGTAGCGTGATTTCAACAGTCAGACGGAAATGGATACTTCGATGTGTTGCAAACGCAATGACAAAATGAATATACCTCCATCCTTGGGTGGTGGGTATAACAAATTATTTGCCATTGATTGAATGAAACTTGTTTCATTAATGCAATGAAGCTCCACGTTGATTCCAAAACAATGACAAATTTCATTGTATTAATGTAAGATTTCATTCCGGTTACGAAGGATTTCCTTTCAGTGTAGTTATTCCATTTCAGTTTCATATAAAAACGGATTACGTGGTGTAATTCAGTTTAGCGGTGTTTTCAGATAAGCGAATTCAGTTGCATTAAATAACAGCAAAGATGAAGAGTTCTTTCCATTAAGTTTCACTTAAGCGGGATTTTTCACTAAAACGTATTACAGTTATGCGGTGGCGACTGTATATCCCAAGCCTCTGGTGCAAACAAAATTCTTAATATTTGTTGACCGTTTAGAGAAGAAACGTTGATTCAAATGGCTTTGGCATACATTTTTGCCTTTAGTTTAAAGTAGGGGAAAAAAACAAATACAACAAAACACTAAAACAACTCCCAGAAATCTCACTGTCAAGAGTATTCAAAAAAATTTTGTTTGAAATTTTGAGCTTTTAAAAAAAACTGTAGATTTTTGACAAGCCAAATTTTTCCCCAAAAACCTTACCTTATATGACAAGGTATTTTTATACCCACCGCCGAAGGATGGGGGTATATTCATTTTGTCATTCCGTTTGCAACACATCGAAATATCCATTTCCGACCCTATAAAGTATATATATACTTGATCAGCGTAAAAATCTAAGACGATCCAGACATGTCCGTCCGTCTGTCTGTTGAAATCACGCTACAGTCTTAAAAAATAGAGATATTGAGCTGAAATATTGCACAGATTCTTTTTTGTCCATAAGCAGGTTAAGTTCGAAGATGGGCTATATCGGACTATATCTTGATATAGCCCCAATATAGACCGATCCGCCGATTTAGGGTCTTAGGCCCATAAAAGCCACATTTATTATCCGATTTTGGTGAAATTTGGGACAGTGAGTTGTATCAGGCCCTTCGACATCCTTCGTCAATTTGGCCCAGATCGGTCCAGATTTGGATATAGCTGCCATATAGACCGATCCTCCGATTTAGGGTCTAAGGCCCATAAAAGCCACATTTATAATCCGATTTCGCTGAAATTCGGGACAGTTAATTGTGTTAGGCCCTTCGACTTCCTTCGTTAATTTTGCCTAGATCGGTTCAGATTTGGATATAGCTGCCATATAGACCAATCCTCCGATTTAGGGTCTAAGGCCCATAAAAGCCACATTTGTTACCCGATTTGTCTGAAATTTGGGACAGTGAGTTGGGCTAGGCTCTTCGACTTCGTTCGTTAATTTGGCCCAGATCGGTGCAGATTTGGATATAGCTGCCATATAGACCGATCCTCCGATTTAGGGTCTTAGGCCCACAAAAGCCACATTTATTATCCGATTTAGCTGAAGTTTAGAACAGTGAGTTGTCTTTGGCCCTTCGACATCTGTCTTCAATTTGGCCCAGATCGGTTCAGATTTGGATATAGCTGGCATATAGATCGGTTTCCTGATTTAAGGTTTTGGGCCTATAAAATGCTCATTTATTGTCTGATGTCACCGAAATTCGGGACAGTGAGTTAAATTAAGCCCCTAGACATACTTTTGCAATATCGCACAGATCGGTCCAGATTTGGATATAGCTGCCATATAGACCGATATCTAGGTTTTAGGTTTTGGGGCCATAAAAAGACGCATTTATGGTCTGATGTCGCAGAAATTTGAGACAGATCTCTCGATTTAAGGTTTTGGGTCCGATTTCGCCGAAATTTGATTTAAGTGCTTTACGTTAGGCTCTTCGACATTTTTATGCAACTTGGCCCAAATCGGTCCAGATTTGGATATAGCTGCCATATAGACCGATATCTCGATTTAAAGTCTTGTCCCCATAAAATTCGCATTTATAATCCGATATCACTGAAATTTGACAAAGTCTTATGTTAGGCTTTTCGACATCCGTGCCGTATATGGTTCAGATCGGTTTATTTTTAGATATATCTACTGTACTTATTAGTATTTGGTCAAAATCGGAACATATTTTAATATAACTGATATGGGACATAAGTGATGAATTTTTCACCGAATTTTGATGAAAGGCGGTTTACATATATAACCGAGGTGGTGGGTATCCAAAGTTCGGCGCGGCCGAACTTAACGCCTTTTTACTTGTTTTATTTAACATGTTTTATTCGCCCATTTTATGACATTTTCCTTGAAAAGTCTCTAATTGAGATGACCGATCAACGTAACCGTCCAAGGGATTTGGCAGAGTAGCGCTCTCCCCAGCCATATAACCCAAAATTGTTACACCCTCGATTTTCGTCCTCACTTATTGTGAATGTCTTTTATTCAATACCTCTTATTGGGCACCCATATTGTCTTGATTGGTGCACATGTCAGTGTGGAGTGTTTTGGCTATAGGGTGGATATTGTGTCCCTAAATTGATTATCATATTTGTACTCTGCACCATTTCTTTGAGTTCTATTTCGTCCGTTTAAGTATGGGTTACTTGGTCAGAAAGACCTTTAATATCCTCCCGATCGCTACAAGTCTTCTTTTTTTATAGGTGGAATAATTAGTTTATTAATTATTCCTGTACAATAAGATAAAATAATCGTACTAGTTTTAAGAACAGGATTATTGTTGAAGATGCATATCCTTTTATGATTAAAATATAAAGTTTAAAATTTATAAAAAAAAGAAAATACAATAATATTAATAATAAAAATTAAACATTGGCCACACAAGATGTATGCAGTGAACAAAAAATAATCAAAAATAAATAATAATAAATATTGAATAAAAAATTGATATAGGATTAGGTGATTGAAGCAATATTCCGAAAGTAATTTAAAAGTTTATTTTTCAAAGTATGAACGTTGCTGATGCATTGCAATTGACTTGGTACAGAATTCCACACACGTATGGTACCAATAAAAAATTGCCCTTCAGATACTAGGCTTCGACGTATTAGGGGTACTATTTTTCTGTCTCTTTTAGATCTGGTGAATTTTAACCTTTTTAACCCTTATGCAGGAACATTAAAGCTTTTATCCTAAAATAAAAATTATGGAAGCTAACACCCTATTACTCGTTAATAGGTGACACATGTTCTGTTCTGCGAATACCGTGAACATAGCGTACAATGCTGTTATGAGGTATATTTAATTTGTGTTTGCTCAATGCGTCACAATTTGCAGAGAGCTCGGAGCCATAGGTTAAAAGCAGGTACCAGGAAGGATTTTGCTAGGAGAGCTACAGGGCACGCAATTTAGTATAAATTTTCCCTACTACAAAATTTATATAGCTTCCCTAGTGTTAAGTTAATAATTATAGACTTTTTCGGCACTGAACACAATTTCTATTTTTTATACCCTCCACCATAAGATGGGGGGTATACTAATTTCGTCATTCTGATTGTAACTACCCGAAATATTCGGCTGAGACCCCACAAAGTATATATATTCTTGATCGTCGTGAAATTTTATGTCGATCTAGCCATGTCCGTCCGTCTGTCCGTCCGTCCGTCTGTCTGTCGAAAGCACGCTAACTTCCGAAGGAGTAAAGCTAGCCGCTCGAAATTTTTCACAAATACTTCTTATTAGTGTAGGTCGGTTGGTACTGTAAATGGGCCATATCGGTCCATGTTTTGATATAGCTGCCATATAAACCGATCTTGGGTCTTAACTTCTTGAGCCTCTAGAGTGCGCAGTTCTTATCCGATTCGAATGAAATTTTGCACGAAGTGTTTCGTTATTACATCCAACAACTGTGCCAAGTATGGTTCAAATCGGTTTATAACCTGATATAGCTGCCATATAAACCGATCTGGGGTCTTGACTTCTTGAGCCTCTAGAGTGCGCAGTTCTTATCCGATTGGAATGAAATTTTGCACGACGTGTTTCGTTATTATATCCAACAACTGTGCCAAGTATGGTTCAAATCGGTCCATAACCTGATATAGCTGCCATATAAACCGATCTGGGGTCTTGACTTCTTGAGCCTCTAGAGTGCGCAGTTCTTATCCGATTGGAATGAAATTTTGCACGACGTGTTTTGTTATGATATCCAACAACTGTGCCAGGTGTGGTTTCAATCGGTCTATAACCTTATATAGCTGTCATATAAACCGATCTGGGGACTTGACTTTTTGAGCCTCTAGAGGTCGCAATTATTATCCGATTTGCCTGAAATTTTGCACGACGGGTTCTCTCATGACCATTAACATACGTGTTTATTATGTTCAGAATCGGTCTATAGCCCGATACAGCTCCCATATAGATCGATCTCTCTATTTTACTTATTGAGCCCACAAAGAGAGCAATTCTTATTCGAATTGGCTGACATTTTACACAGGTCTCCAACATAAACATAATTTAACTGTGGTCCAAACCGGACCATATCTTAATATTCTCTAATAGCAGAGCAAATCTTTTCTTATATCCTTTTTTTTTGCCTAAGAAGAGATGCCGGGAAAAGAACTCGACAAATGCGATCCATGGTCGAGGGTATATAAGATTCGGCCCGGCCGAACATAGCACGCTTTTACTTGTTGTTAATCCAGTAGTTTATCTACGTTTTGCAAAGAAATCTTTTTATTTATATGACAAATAATACTTTGGGACCTATGTGGATTTAATAAAAGACTATTTGCAGTGGCCCACTTAAAAATCATCATCATTTAATTTCCGTATGCACTGTGCAATATCGTTCAAGGGCAGGTTATAAAGACTTGTACCAATTGGTGAGGAAGGTCATTGACATAGAGTGTGAAAGGGAGAGGCCCAAAATAGATTCTTGAGGTACACCCTTTTCAACACTCAATGATTTAGAAGTTTTATTTCCATAGTACACAGATTGAGATTGATCTGTGAACGGTAGGAATGTATAAGATGTGTCGAAGTGTTAGAAAAAATTGAAGAAACTTCGAAGTTTGAAACACAGGTTGTGATGATCAGTTGTGTCAAATGCTTTAGAATGATCAAGGAGTACCAGAAAGCAAAGTTTGTTATCATTGATCGCACATCTTATAGATTCCGAAATTTCTATTAATGCACTGACACAGCTATGATCGGCCCGGAAACCCGATTGTGTATCAATTATCGAAGAATTACGGTACATATGGTCAGTTATTTGCTTGTGCCGTATTTTTTCGAATATATTAGATTAAATAGGATAGTATTGCTGTGGGCCTGTGTTCCATATTTGACTTTAAGACTGGAATAATCTTTGTTGAGAGAATAATGTTGAAAAGATGTGTAAAACAATGGCAAAAGACAAGAGAAAAGTATCTGTTTGAACTTTGGGTCGAGTCTGTCTGGCCCGATTGCATTAGATTTGACGGTAGCGAGGCACTGTAAGACTTCATTTATATTGACGTTTATAAACTCAAAATGTCCATCACTTAGTCTTCCAACGGCTGAAGCGTCGGGCTACAATAAAACGAAAAGTCGGCCCGAAAAGAGGGTATATTGAGGAACCTTTTTTTTTCATTTCATCAACATCACCTGGATAGGTGGAAGGTGCCTTTGTTTTGCCAAGATCAATGTCATTCATTTATTTTGAGTCTATTGCGGAACTAAAGCAACTCCTTTTTAATGGCTCTATTCACTAACTTGAGGGAGGAACGAAATATATTTATCATGCAGTTCTGTTGTTTTAAAGCGTTTCCACCAGTTCTTAATTAAGCTTTTAATGCTCGAGTTAAACCAGGGCTTGGACCTTGGATAAATATATTTATTTTTGATCGTAACTGTGGAATAATACAAATGAAGAATGTTTTCTTCTAGAAAATTTAGTTGTAGATCGGCTGTTGTTATTCTGTATATATCATTCCAATTTATCTGACTGGACTTGTCGCCTAAATCACTGAAGTCAAAACTCCTATAGTCTCGGAAGGGATGTTTGGTTAATATGTTGTAAATGGAATTTGTGCGTAAGGAATATTAAGCCATGTTTGGAGAAAGATGGTGCTGAAATTCGTTCCTATAGTAGAATATTGGATAAATTGTTTACAAAAAGCAAATCTTACAGCGTATTGGTAGTCGTTGTGAAATGAGTGGGGTTAGTTTGATTGACAATATACAATCACAATGATAGCATGTTATTTGCCAAAACGGGATTGTCTAATAAGTTTGTGTTAACGTGCCCTGTATTATTCTCCATTATTCCCCATAGTGACATTTTGTAGCAAATTCTGAAGAAGATCGGGATCAACATTAGTGTTGAAGATGTTGACATCTTCATCTTATTTGATTTAAGTTGAATAAATATTTGTTCAATTTCTTCACCAGTTTTTGATTTTGACCTCGGCACTTTGACCTAAGTCTTTTATTGCATCAGTTTACAATTTCCGCGGGAGCTATGTATATCCAATCGATACCCAATCCCATACATCAATAGTAAGAGGGTGAGAAGAATTTTTAATTAATAGTCTATTAGCTTGAAAGCTGCTGTGACGAACGATCAGATAGAGAGACTGACGGGTAATGCAAGATCGATTTAATATTTCCAAACACAAGAAATAGATATATATTTCATAGCATCGCAGATCGCTATTTCGGAATGGAATGATATATGCTAGCCGCTATATTGCATTTCGTTTGGAACACCAGAATTTAACTTTATTTTAATTGTTCATTATTACACTCATAGAAAGTGGTTAGTAAAAACAGTAAACTTGTTTGCTGAAACAACAGAAAATCTCCTGACAACGGTACAACAGTAATTTTTTGCTGAAACAGCAGACATTTTCAGATGTTTAAACATTGAAACTAGCTCAAAACAACAACAATCGAATCTTATATACCCTTCGCCGTGGATCGGATTTGTCGAGTTCTTTGCGCGGCATCTCTTTTCAGGCAAACAAAGAATAATGGAAAAGAATTTTTATGCTATTGGAGATATATCGGACCATACGTATATTGAATGTTGCAGACCATAGTAGAAGTCATTGGGTAATATTTCAGTCCATTCTGATTAAAATTGAACGGTTTATATGGGAGCTATTAGGCTATATATCGATTAAGACCTATGGTTTGGCTCAACTAGTGAACGAATCGACACATATCGCATGTGTCCAAGGGCACAAAAATAAAACTCTAGACATTTTTTTAACTTCACACCCTAAAATGTATGAAGTTAATACTCTTGCACCTCTTGGTAACCCCGATCACTGCATTGTTTCAGTATCGTATTCTGCTCTTCGTACTGCTTCCTCCCCAGTCCCGAAGCGGTCAATATTTTTATACGAAAAAGTGCGTTGGGCTGAGCTCAATGGATTCTTTCAGCAATTTAATTGGAAACTATGTTTTCTAGATGACGATATAAATGCTACTGCTGAAATAATTGAGAAGATAATTTTATATGGAATGAAGACATTTATTCCAGTTAAGAAAAAAACGGCTAAATTATTGTCGTCTAATTAGTTGGTTTAACCAGACATGCAGAGATGGTGTCAGATCAAAAGAGGTTGCATCCAGGAACTGGCGCTCGGATAAAAATGTCAATACTGAACTCCTGCGCAAACAGGCAAGATTTTCGTGTGCCAATATGTTAGGTGCGAAAATTTTCTTTACGAACAGCGTCTGCGTACTAAGGTTCTTGCTTCTACACGAGGAAGTAAGAGCATTTGATGGTTCGTGAAAAGAGTAAAAGGTAGTTCTTCATTTATTCCAACGCTTGTTAAGGACGATCAAACGTTCGCTGACCCGGTTGATAGGGCTAACTAACCTGTTGGCTGATATATTCGAAGTGAACTCTTTCCTGCCGGATAGCAATCAACCACTGCCCCCAATCGAAAATGTATCTGGCATCATGCCCAAAATATTTTTTCGAACTCGTTGAGTTAAAAGGGTTCTTGAAAGTCTAGACATAAATAAATCCCCGGGCCCGGATGGCATATCAACACTTGTCTTACGCAGGTGTTCTTCTACGTTCGCTCGTCCATTATGCAACCTTTTCAACCTTGCCTACCGCGCGGGAGTTTTCCCGGCGCGTTGGAAGGTTGCCACCGTTCAGCCAATACCCAAGAAGGGTGAGGCAAACAACCCTGCGAATTACCGGCCAATTGCGATATGCTCCGCTCTCTCCAAGGTCATGGAGAGCATGGTTAATCACCATCTTGTGAGGTATTTAAAGTCTAATGGCCTTCTAAGCGACCAACAGTATGGGTTCCGCAGAAATCGCTCTACGTTGGAGTCGCTCAATCCACCAGTTTGGTGAGAGTAAGGCTATGGCTCTGGATATCTACAAGGCATTTGATAGGGTCTGGCACGGTGCACTACTATCAAAGCTTGTCGCATTTGGTGTCGGTAATGGCTTCGTTCGATTTATTTCCAGTTTTCTCAGAGATGGCACCATTCGAGTCGTTATAGATGGGTTCTCATCCAATGAGCACAAATTGATCGCAGGTGTACCCCAGGGCTTTGTTCTTTCTCTTTCTCCTTCTCTTTTTCTAATTTTCATTTTGGGTCAGACATCGAATTCGATCTACTCATTTGCGGATGACAGTAATCTCTGTCATTCGACCATAGGCCAAGTCTTCGAGAGATTGAGGACAAGAGGCGGGCTCTACCAGGATCTGCTGGCCATTTCTGAGTGGGGTCGAATGAATCGAGTAGATTTTAATGAACGAAAGCCTCAGTGTGCTTGTTGTCACACAAACGATTCGCTGACCCATTACGACCATCTTTGTCTATCAACGGTGTAGATGTTGAGCGAACAGGAACTCTTGATGTTCCGTGCATGAAAATACAAAGTGATGTCCGTTGGGCTAAACATGTATTCGAAGTATCGAATTCAAGCATTCAAGTATTTAGGCTTCCTTAAACGGTGTTAGAATTACTTCACTCCGTCTGATCTTTTTAATATCTACACCAATTTCATAAGGCCGAAAATGGAGTACAACTCACATGTATGGGCTGGAGCTTCAAAATCATCCCTGGAGCTACTGGACCGTGTACAGAGGAGAGCGATGGCGTTGATTGGGGACAGTAGGGTATCCAACTCTATTGCCTCCCTTAATCATCATCGTCGCAATGTGGGTTGTTTGGCGCTGTTCTATCGGTACTTTCATGGTGTGTGTTCGTCTGGTATTCGTCTTCTTATTCCTGATGTAAGGATGTATGTCAGGGATACTAGACATTCCAGGAACTCACACCCGTTTGTAATTGATTGGCCAGCGGACCGCACAATGCATTATAGAGAGAATTCTTATTGCGCCCGAACCGTTCGTATGTGGAATCGACTTCCGGCTAATGTTTTTCCCACCCACTTTGACAACCAAAGATTTAAGACAAATGTCAATAAGCACTACATCATTTTCCCCCCCTCCAATTCCTAATTTCCTCTCGCCAACGCAATGCACTGCATTCATAGGGGACATCCCCTGCGTGTTGGGACAGAACGAAAAAAAAAACATAGCGGTACATTTTGTTTTAATTTTTTGGAATTTAATAATTTTTTAACGATATCAAATAACAGCAAAATATATGCTAAAATCGTACTTATGCTATTGAACAAAAACTGTTTATTAACATATTGGAAATGCTTTATTAGTAGTTAAGCAAATTGTAATTTGAAATCAACAGACAGTGTTTGCTGATATCAGCAAACTTATTTCTATGGGTGTAGGTTTTCCTTACTTTATATTTAAAAAATTTTAAGGTTTTGCTTCTAATTTTTATTGTACCTAAATTTGAAAATCTTAAACTGTTATTTGTATGCATTTCAGTTTTAATTTAAGCTTTCAAAACATTCAGCATCGCATGTGATTATTTTAACAGATCTCTTCTCCGTACCAATTTCCAAAACAAATGGTGTTACGTACAAAATTGGCTTTTATGTGTTTCCGCAATAATTATAGATAAATGCGTTCCCTATTTATGACGCCACAGATTGGACTTCTGACCAAGGTGACAATGTTGTAAATAAGAGTCATAATTTTATCTTTGTTTTTTTTTTCGATGGAAAAACATGGTCTGTGAAACGTCATTACACATTTCTTTGACAACATTGAACTAAATTCAATTTTAGCTTCACATGTTTGAAATACGAGAGTGCGAGTACATTATACTACGTCAATTCCAATTGGTGAGTGTGGTGTTTAGCGGTAGTTAATTGAAAAGAGAGCATACCAGAGAGGCATGGCTCTCATAATACCAGAATCAATAAAGAAATGAAAGAAATTGGAAATAACACGCAAACTATAATTAAACAAAACAGAAAAAAGCAAACGTTGCACAGTTGCTACTGCTGGGCAAAGCAATAGCAAAACAATACATTGAAGTGTCTGCGAACATGCATGTTCTCATATACAAAATTTATTTATATGTAGCGATGAGTGTGCATTGAGTTCGTTGAAATGGTGTCGTGCACGAGATATGTTATTTTTACTTCGACATAGTGGCATGAAAAGAATTTATGAAAAAAAAACCAAAAAAAAAAGAAAAAAATATCTGAAATGCACCATGTTTATGGTACAAATTGCGTTTGCCTACCCATCTTCCTGGTAGTCAATCAACATTGCCATAACTTAAAGCAGTCTGATGCAATTGTCAAAACTTACCCAAAATTATCCAGAAATTCCTCCATTATATCGATTTGTGGCCTTATTCTATTCTTAAAGATATTAAATTTTTAATTTATTTTTGGTTTTGTACTTTTTTGTTTGCCTATTTTCTATTTTTTTGGATTATTTCTTTTAGTTAACACGCGGCATTCTTGACCGGTAAATGCAGTTGGTCTTTGGGGTTAGTTACTTGTAGCTTGGTCGGCATTAAACTGAAAGCGGCCAGGTAGTATCTTGTATCGGCAAGATACTCGCACACGTTGTTTTGAGGCAGCTGTTTTGCCGCCTAAAGAGTGAGAGCATTAAAGAGAGCCAAAAAAATGCCAGCTGCGAGACACGAAGAGACCTAGTTGTGGTACAATAAATGCTTAGAGTTACCCTATTGAGTATTTTTGGTGGGAATCAATGGATTTGTTGCGAACCGAAGGTAACATTTTTAAGGGTGTGTAAAGTAAAATAGAGGGATATTAGCATCGATAGTATCTTCTGCACGTACCATCTAAGTTGAGTATTATAGCCAGTTTTCTAGTATGGTGAAATCAGTGAAATCGGATTAAAAATGCGCCTTTTATGGGGCCAAGACTTAAAATCGAGAGATCGGTCTATACGGCAGCTATATCCAAATCTGGACCGATTTGGGCCAAATTGAAGAAGGATGTCGAAGGGCCAAACCGGATTAAAAATGCGCCTTTTATGGGTCCAAAACCTTAAATCGAGAGATCGGTCTATATGACAGCTATATTTAAATCTGGACCGATCTGGGCCAAATTGAAGAAGGATAGCGAAGATATAGTCCGATATAGCCCCATCTTCGAATTTAGCCTGCTTGTGGACAAAAAATGAATCTGTGCGACGACTGTAGCGTCGACAGACAGACGGACGGATCGTCTTAGATTTTTACGCTGATCAAGAATATATATACTTTATAGGGTCGGAAATGGGTATCTCGATATGTTGCAAACGGAATGACAAAATTAATATACGCCATCCTTCGGTGGTGAGTATAATTAATTGAATCAATCAAATATTAATTGAATCCGAATATTTTTTCAATTACGACCGTGATTGAAATTTTGGGAATTTTCAATAAGAAAATTAACGGATTCAATAACTTTTTTAATTAAATATGCACTTTTTTCAATTACGATCGACATTAAATTATTTTAAAATTTCAATTAAAAAATTAATTGAATCAATCATTTTTTAATTGAATCCGAATCTATTTTTCAATTACGATCGTGATTGAAATTTTTGCAACTTTGAATTAAAAAAATTTATTGTTTGAATCACTTCTAGTTGAATCGGATTTTTTTTCATTACGATCGTGATTGAAATTTTTCAATTAAAAAGTTATTTGATTCAATCATTTAATGATTGAATCTTACGTGTGATTGAAATGTTTATATTTTTCAATTAAACAATAGCGGCGTAGAAAACTAGCTTTTTTCTGTTTGTCACTCGTTTCGTGTGACAATTCATTGAAAACAGCTGATTTTATTGAGGGAAAACAGCTGTTTTCATTGAATTGGCGAACGAATCGAGAGACAAAAAGAAAAAAAGCTAGTGTTCTAAACCATTGTTGTTTAATTGAAAATTTTCTTGGTTTTTCAATCATTTTTTAGTGGAAGCGGAAACTTTTTTCGACCCAACAGCACTATTCACTCAAAATTTCAATAAATACTTTCTCCGCATATAGACATGTGGCTACAACAACAACAAAAACAGAAGTGTAAAAAGAGAAAGTGCTCTTAAGAAGTCTTCCTACAGTGCGGCTGAGTGAACAAGGCTAAGGAGAGGTTGTAGTGGAATTCACACGAATTCAAGGCAAGTTGCACAAAAACTATAAGAAGGGGGGTTGAGAAAGGAACAAACCAATGATTTGAACTTAAACAAGATAATCACAATGTTTACATTAACGTATGTTGTTCAATATTCTAGGAAAGAGTTTTTAAGTCAGATGTTAAATGTATAAGCGTTGCGGATACCCCATAAATTAAATGGAGGAGTATTCCAAAGGCGGATTGTACCAATATAAAATCGCCATTCGGATACTAGACTTCGCTTTGACGCTGAACGCAAGGGTCGAACCCTGGCGGAGACATCAGAAAAAAAATTTCAGCGGTGGTTATCCCCTCCTAATGTTGGCAACATTTGGGAGGTACTTTTGCATGTAAAAACTTCTCCCCAAAGAGGTGTCTTCTGCGGCACGCTATAACATTATCATTGGCCTTGCACTTGAATCGGACAGCACTCGGAGATATGTGAGAAGTTTGCCTCTCTTCCTTAATGGGCAAATTAGCATTGAATTGGATCTCGCAAACCTGAGTCTGTCGTATAGATACCTTGGTTTTTGTTTGAAGATGATCTCGTGCAGAAATTGAAGTACTCTCATATTGAGAAGTGTGTCTTAGCCAAATCCTTCACAGTCCATACACATAGCGTATAATACTATTGTGTGTCTCATTTAGCTTGCGCCGATTCTGCGTATCGCACTGATCAAAGATTTCACCACCGTATATCAAACCTGCCACTAAATATGTCTTCTCCAGGAGGTACCGTATGTTATGCGGTGTGAACGGGTGAGTTAGCCACAATACCCGTAGTTTCGCGTAAGTCCGTCCAAGAATAGCGTTATTGTGGTCTGTCCAGCACAGAGAGCTGTTAAAGACCACCCCCAAATTCTTAGCGCGGGTGACATTGCGACGCTTTCACCATTAACAATGACATCAATAACGCGCAATGACAATCTTATATTCTTGTGAACAATCAGACACTTTGATTTCTGATGATTCAAATAGGGACCGTTCGCCTTTGCCCACTCATAAACACGGAAGAGATCGTCATTAAGATTCCGAATACACTGATCAATGTCATCCATATGGGTGGTCAGATGGATTTGCACGTCATCTGCATACATGTGTACTCGGGTGCAGACTTACTGAAGAGGAAGGTCGTTAGCATCCATAGAGTAGAGGAGTGGACCAATGGTAGACCCCCGGGGTCCTGGTCTAGACACCGTGGGCCCCGTATGCACCGATTGTGACCGATTCGTAAAACATTATGAGTCTTGTAGATGTAGTAGAAAAATTGCAAAACCTACGAAGTTTAAAGCAAAAGTTACCGTGATCAACGGTGTAGAAGGCCTTTGAGTGGTTAAGTAGAACCAGAAAACATACATTATTGTCATCAATGTCGCTCTTTATGAATTCCGAGACCTCGATCAAGGCGGAGATACAATTGCGGTCAGTACGAAAACTTGTTTCATATTAGTTAACAACAATTCCTACGAGAGACAAAAATTACAATTCACAGCTTTTTTTGAATGCGCTGTGGTTTATCTAAAATAAAAGCATTTATAAAGATTTATCTATGCTGACAGTTCACGAATTTGCTTAGTATCCTAAGATAGATTGCAAACAAAAATTTTGAAACCAAAAAAAATCATTTTATTTCATTTTTGTTTGTTTTGTTCTACTTTATTTTATTTTGTTCAATTTGTTTTAAATATTTTTATACCTACCACCGACGGATGGGGGTATATTCATTTTGTCATTCCGTTTGCAACACATCGAAATATCCATTTCCGACCCTATAAAGTATATATATTCTTGATCAGCGTAAAAATCTGAGACGATCTAAACATGTCCGTCCTTCCGTCCGTCTGTCTGTTGAAATCACGCTACAGTCTTTAAAAATAGAGATATTGAGCTGAAACTTTGCACAGATTCTTTTTTGTCCATAAACAGGTTAAGTTCGAAGATGGGCTATATCGGACTATATCTTCATATAGCCCCCATATAGACCGATCCGCCGATTTAGGGCCTTTGGCCCATAAAAGCCACATTTATTATCCGATTTTGGTGAAATTTGGGACAGTGAGTTGTGTTAGGCCCTTCGACATCCTCCGTCAATTTGGCTCAGATCGGTTCAGATTTGGATATAGCTGCCATATAGACCGATCCTCCGATTTAGGGTCTTAGACCCATAAAAGCCACATTTATTATCCGATTTTGCTGAAATTTGGGACAGTGAGTTGTGCTAGGCCCTTCAACATCCTTCGTCAATTACCTTCAGATCGGTCCAGATTTGGATATAGCTGCCATATCGACCGATCCTCCGAATAAGGGTTTTAGGCCCATAAAAGGCGCATTTATTGTCCGATGTCGCCGAAATTTGGGACTGTGAGTTAAGTTAAGCCCCTTGACATACTTCTGCATTGTCGCACAGATCGGTCTAGATTTTGATATAGCTGCCATATAGACCGATATCTAGGTTTTTTTAGGTTTTGGGGCCATAAAAAGCGCATTTATTGACCGATGTTGCCAAAACTTGGGACAAAGAGTTAATTTAAGCCCCTCCACATATTTCTGCAATTTGGTCTAGATCGATCAAGATTTGCATATAGCTGCCATATAGACCAATCTCTCGATTTAAAGTCTTGGCCCAATAAAAGGCGCACTTTTAATCCTGACTGACTTATGTTATGCTTTTCGACATCCGTGTAGTATATAGTTCAGATCGGTTTATTTTTAGATATAACTACTAAAAGGACCAATATTTTGTTATATACAATTGAACAATGACTTGTACTTATTAGTATTTGGTCCAAATTGGAACATATGTTAATATAGCTGCTATGGGGCGTAAGGTGTCAGTTTTGCACCGGATTTTAACAAAAGGTGGTTTACATATATACCCGAGGTGGTGGGTATCCAAAGTTCGGCCCGGCCGAACTTACGCCTTTTTACTTGTTTACTTTCTTTAGTGCTTGGCAACCCTCAGACAAGGAAACTCTCTTAAAGAGGGTAGATTTTATTGGCTCTTTTTCGTCAGAAATACACAAAGACACAAACATACATTTATACCCAAAAATATGTTCTTCTAATGACGATTATTTGCTTGGTATTGCATCAGATAGCTGAATGTAAGTACGGATATGCTTGAGAAATAAGGGTCTGAGTATGGTGGTTGAGAAAAAAAACCTCTTGGATGTTGCCACATATTTAAATCTGAATTGGGGTTATAAGGCAAACCTTTAAGTTTCCCCACAAGGGATATAAACGAATTTCTTAAAGATACAATACTTACCTCGATTCGTTTGAAACTTGATAAGTGAAGTACACCTATAGCCGTCATATACATCGGTTATACGTGATACCTGACTTCCAATGTTCATACTATATAAGGTCTAGATAGGTAGATAAATAAGAAAAGGTCCCATAATCTCAGATTTGCCTTTTAGACCCCTAAGCAGCTTAAATTATTGTCTGATTATGCACAAATTTATTAAAGACAACAATCTTTTTATGAAGAACAAAATATCAAAGAAATGCAGCGTGCTAAAATATCCTTACTTACCACTACTGTGGTACAGGGTATGATAACTTTGTGAATTTGTTTGTAACACCCAGAAGGAAGACAGACAGAACCATTGATAAGTATACCGAAAGACTCAAAATCATTTTCTGATTCGTCTGTCTGTCTGTCCAAAATTTTGCCCATGAACATTCCACTAAGGAACAGAGGCAAACTTCTCACATATCATTGAGTGCAGTCCGATTAAAGTTTAAGCTCCGAACGGCGTGCCGCAGTGCGACACCTCTTTGGAGAGAAGTTTTACATGGCATAGTACCTCAAAAATGTTGCTAGCATTAGGAGGGGAAAACCACCGCTGAAAATTCTCGCTTGATGGTCTCGCCAGGATTCGAGTCCAGGCGTTCAGCGTCATTGGCGGACATGCTAACCCCTGCGCTACGGTGGCCTCCCTGTCTGTCCGTCCGTCCATGTTAATTTGTGTACAAAGTACTGGTCGCAATTTTCATCCGAACGTCTTCAAATTTGGTACAAGCATTTTCTAGGGCCTTGAGACGATGTCTACTGAAATTGGCAAAAATTGGTCCAGATTTGGATATAACTCCCGTCCGATTTGGACTAAAATTGCAATTATATTGTTATTTGTAAACCTATTTTCACGAAATTTTACACGAGTAATTCTCTTATAAGTCTCGACATTATTAGCGAATTTGTTAACCGACTCTCACGAAATTTCGAGCGAGTGATTCTCTTATATGTCTCGACATTATTGCTGATATAGATATAGCTCCCATTTAAATGTTTGTCCGATTTGGATTAGTATTGCAATAATTTGATAATTTGTAAACCGATTCAAACGAAAATTAGCACAAAGTATTCCCTTATGACTCCCGGTATTGATTTTGATATATTGAGTTGCCCAAAAAGTAATTGCGGATTTTTCATATAGTCGGCGTTGACAAATTTTTTCACAGCTTGTGATTCTGTAATTGCATTCTTTCTTCTGTCAATTATCAGCTGTTACTTTTAGCTTGCTTTAGAAGAAAAGTGTAAAAAAGTATATTTAATTAAAGTTCATTGTAAGATTTATTAAAAATGCATTTACTTTCTTTTAAAAAATCTGCAATAACTTTTTGGCAACCCAATACAAACTTGCTACACCTTTGTTATTTAAAACTTCTCTCAATCTTTTCGGCATACTTAAAGCAATGTTCTTCAAAGTACTTGTTGGAATTGCCCTCCATTCACTTTGCATTTTTTCCCAAAATGTGTGAAGATTTCATCTGGATTCCATCGGGATATTGTCATCTAGGATAGCTCAAAGAAGCTCTATGGGGCTTAGATCAGGGATTTGAGCAGGTCATTCCAATTTTTCAACGAAATATTTTTAGCGACCTTACTCCCCCAAGGCCATTTCCTCCGCACTGCTATAAATATTTTCTTCCAAAATATTTACTAAGTGCTCTCCAGTCATTTTAGAGTCAATTTTTACGAGGCAACCAACTCCTGAAGAGGAAAAACATCCCCACACCATGAGGCTTCCTCCACCATGTTTTTTATGACCCCAGATACTGATATTTTTTATTTGGAACTCAAAGCTTTCAATTTCATCCCATTTTCGCGATCTTGTACCAACATATCTTTTTGAGTTTCGGTGAAGCGCATCATTTCGAAAAAGTAATGGTCAATGCTTATTTTCAATATATTCAAGTAATATTGAACGAAAAGGTTAGGTACTTTGCTACAAATTACCCTTAAAAACTTATCACACATTTTTGTAAAAAAAAATCAAGAGAATTTTATAAATTTCACGGTTTATACAAAAAACAAGTAAAAAGGCGTTAAGTTCGGCCGGGCCGAACTTTGGATACCCACCACCTCGGGTATATATGTAAACCACCTTTCATCAAAATTCGGTGAAAATTTCATACCTCATACCGATCTGAACTATATACGACACGATGTCGAAAAGCCGAACATAAGTCACTGTGTCAAATTTCAGTGAAATCGGATTATAAATGCGCCTTTTATGGGGCCAAGACTTTAAATCGAGATATCGGTCTACATGGCAGTTATATCCAAATCTAAACCGATTTGGTCCAAGTTGCATAAACATGTCGAAAAGCCTAACAGAAAGCACTGTCCCAACTTTCGGCGAAATCAGACAATAAATGCCTCTTTTATGGGCCCTAAACCTTAAATCGAGAGATCGGTCTATATGGCAGCTATATGCAAATCTGGACCGATCTGGGCAAAATTGAAGAAGGACGTCGAAGAGCCTAACCAAACTCACTGTTTCAAATTTCAGCGACATCGGACAATATATGCGTCTTTTATCGCCCCAAAACCTAAAACCTAGATATCGGTCTATATGGCAGCTATATCCAAATCTGGACCGATCTGTGCGATATTGCAGAAGTATGCCAAGGGGATTAACTTAACTCACTGTTCCAAATTTCGGCGACATCAGACAATAAATGAGCATTTTATGGGCCCAAAACCATAAATCAAGAAATCGGTCTATATGGCAGCTATATCTAAATCTGAACCGATCTGGACCAAATTCACGAAGGATGTTGAAGGGCCTAACACAACTCACTACCCCAAATTTCAGCAAAATCGGATAATGAATGTGGCTTTTATGGGCCTTACACCATAAATCGGAGGATCGATCTATATGGCAGCTATATCCAAATCTGGACCGATCTCAGCCAAATTAACGAAGGATGTCGATGGGCCTTACACAATTCACTGCCCCGAATTTCATCAAAATCGGATAATAAATGTGGCTTTTGTGGGCCTAAGACCCTAAATCGGAAGTTCGGTCTATATGGCAGCTATATCCAAATCTGAACCGATCTGGGCCAATTTAACGAAGGAAGTCGAAGGGCCTAAGACAACTCACTGTCCCAAATTTCAGCGAAATCGGATAATAAATGTGGCTTTTATGGGCCTAAGACCCTAAATATGAGGATCGGTCTATATGGCAGCTATATCCAAATCTGGACCGATCTGAGCCAAATTGACGAAGGATGTCGAAGGGCCTAACACAACTCACTACCCCAAATTTCAACAAAATCGGATAATAAATGTGGATTTTATTGGCCTAAGACCCTAAATCGACGGATCGGTCTATATGGGGGCTATATCAAGATATAATCCGATATAGCCCATCTTCGAACTTAACCTGCTTATGGACAAAAAAAGAATCTGTGCAAAGTTTCAGCTCAATATCTCTATTTTTGAAGACTGTAGCGTGATTTCAACAGACAGACGGACAGACGGACGGACATGTCTAGATCGTCTTAGATTTTTACGCTGATCAAGAATATATGTACTTTATAGGGTCGGAAATGGATATTTCGATGTGTTGCAAACGGAATGACAAAATGAATATACCCCCATCCTTCGGTGGTGGGTATAAAAAACGCACTTTATTATGTCGCGAAGACTTTTTTACACAACAATACTTTTACATCAGGAACCTGAACGAACGAGTTTAAAAATTTCAAATGTTTATGAGAATAATTGAAGCACTCCAACATATAACGGGACAAGAAAACAAGTAAAAAGGCGTTAAGTTCGGCCGGGCCGAACTTTGGATACCCACCACCTCGGGAATATATGTAAACCACCTTTCATCAAAATTCGGTGGAAATTTCATACCTTATGTCCCATATCAGTTATATCAAAATATGTTCCGATTTGGACCAAATACTAAAAGTACACTAATTATATCTAAAAATAAACCGATCTGAACCATATACGAGACGGATGTCGAAAAGCCTAACATAAGTCACTATGTCAAATTTCAGTGAAATCGGATTATAAATGCGCCTTTTATGGGGCCAAGACTTTAAATCGCGATATCGGTCTATATGGCAGCTATATTCAAATCTCGACCGATCTGGGCCAAATTGAAGAAGGACTTCGAAGAGCCTAACCAAACTCACTGTCTCAAATTTCAGCGACATCGGACAATAAATGCGTCTTTTATGGCCCCAAAACCTAAAACGTAGATATCGGTCAATATGGCAGCTATATCCAAATCTGAACCGATCTGTGCGATATTGCAGAAGTATGTCAAGGGGTTTAACTTAACTCACTGTCCCAAATTTTGGCGACATCGGATAATAAATAAGCATTTTATGGGCCTAAGACCCTAAATTGGCATATCGGTCTATATGGCAGCTATATCCAAATCTGGACCGATCTGAGCCAAATTCACGGAGGATGTCGAAGGGCCTAACACAACTCACTGTCCCAAATTTCAGCGAAATCGGATAATAAATGTGGCTTTTATGGGACTTAGACCCTAAATCGGATGATCGGTCTATATGGCAGCTATATCCAAATCTGAACCGATCTGAGCCAAATTCACGGAGGATGTCGAAGGGCCTAACACAACTCACTGTCCCAAATTTCAGCAAAATCGGATAATAAATGTGGCTTTTATGGGCCTAAGACCCTAAATCGGCCGATCGGTCTATATGGGGGCTATATCAAGATATAGTCCGATATAGCCCATCTTCGAACTTAACCTGCTTATGGACAAAAAAAGAATCTGTGCAAAATTTCAGCTCAATATCTCTATTTTTAAAGGCTGTAGCGTGATTTCAACAGACAGACGGACAGACGGACGGACATGTCTAGATCGTCTTAGATTTTTACGCTGATCAAGAATATATATACTTTATAGGGTCGGAAATGGATATTTCGATGTGTTGCAAACGGAATGACAAAATGAATATACCCCCATCCTTCGGTGGTGGGTATAAAAATAGTAAATAATTCACGTAGGTAAACAATATTGAGGATTAATGAGGAGGCGTACACAACCGCACTTTATTTTGTCCGACAGTGTAGCTGCCATATACATGCGTCTCCCGATTTTCCCTTTAAGGCCTTTGGTAACCCATTTATCAATCAAATGTAAGTAAATTTTATATTCGACGACTTAGCCTGCATATCCAATGTGGTGTAGGTTGTCCAAAGGTAGGCTTTGCCCGACTTTAGCCTTGCCTTAGTTGTTCCTAAGATAATAATGCTTAGTTTAAAGATTTTATTTACTTTGAAAGGGGAAACGGGGAGAAATTCGTGACATTAAAAAGATGAGCGAAATTTAAAGTGAAAGAGGAATTTAAATTTAACTATACCATCCCTTTGAAGAAGTCTTGCTTTTTGACTCATTTCGAAAATCCTTCAAACAAGGAAAAATATCTTTAATTTGTAAAGGGTAATTTTTTAGCTATTATCTGTTTGGCAACACTGGTTTAAACAGCTCACGACGGTTTCGTGTTTTGTTTCACTGTCAAACATTTTTAGTTTGGTCTATAATTTAACCTTGAATCATCTTACAAACGAACAACGCTTGCAAATGATTGAATTTTATTATCAAAATTAGTTTTCTCTTAAGAAAGTTCATCGCGCGCTTCTTCCGTTTGGCGACGAAGCTCATTTTTGGCTCAATGGGTACGAAAATAAGTAAAATGTCGATTTTAAAGTGAAGATCAGCCAGAAGCATTGCAAGAGCTACCAATGCATCCAGAAAGGGCACAGTTTGGTGCGGTTTATGGGCTGGTGGCATCATTAGACCGTACTTCTTCAAGGATGATGCGAATCGTAACTTAACTGTGAATGGTGAACACTATCGTGAGGTGATATCCAACTTTTTTTTTGCCCAAAATGCAAGAGCTTGTTTTGCATGACATGTTGTTTCAACAAGACGATGGCGCATGCCACACAGCATGCGTAACAATGGACTTATTGAGAGGCGAGTTCGGTGAACATTTTATTTCATGTTCGGCACCGGTCAATTGGCCGCCTAGATCGTGCGATTTAACGCCTTTGGACTATTTTCGGTGTCTATACAGACTATAAAGCTCATGTCTATACAGAAAAGCCCGCTACCAACATTGAAGCATTTATTCCTGAGGTACCGGCTGAAATGTTGGAAAGAATGTGCACAAATTTTACTAAGAGGATGGACCATTTGGGGCTCAGTATTTAATAATCATTAAATTATATGGACCGTACCATCGATTCAAACAAAGATTTCTGAATTTTATGTGTTTTATTGAAAAACTTTCCTAATTTTGTTATCTTATAACTCTCGTTATTACTGGTGAATTTTATAAAAATCGGTTGAGATTTGTATATAGCTCCTATATATATGTTCGTCCGATTTGCAGAAATACAGCAATAAAATGGTAATTTGTTAACTGATTCTCTCGAAATTTGGCAGGAAGGATTTGCTTATAACTCTCGTTATATATATATATATATATATATATATATATATATCGCCCGATTTTCACTCCTCGATCCACTGCAAGCGCATTTATTGGCGAATCTTCCCAAAATTGTGTACAACGCTTCCCTCGCAGACTTCCACAATATCCATTAAGTTTGATCGAAATCGGTTCAGATTTTGATATAGCTTCCATCTATATGTTCGTCACATTTTGGGTAATTTTTTTTTCATTTATCAACCGTAGTTATTACTTTTTGAACATATTTGCTTTGGATATAGTCACCCTTTAGTATTTATAGGGTAGGTGTAGGGTATTATAAAGTAGGCACCGCTCGACTTTTGCCTTTCCTTACTGGTTTCAATTCAATATATAATTGTTTTATTATTTTATTAATTTTAATGCAGTTTCTGGTGTTATATGATTATTTGAATCCCAGTTAATCGATAATAGAGTTAATATGAAGTGTTTTGCAAAGTTTACACTATCACATTCAATACCATGATCCAATGCAGCACTCCAAATGAATTAAAGCCATTAAAATCTGAACAAAAACCACTTTTTGGAGCTCTACGTTTGTGTATTTCATTTATTTCCGCTCGTTTGTTCATTCGTTCGCTCATAATTGTTTTCATATTTGCAACAAAGTCAATTGGCTTAATTCAATTAAATAGCAAAATATTGAAGCAAATGCATAGAATTTATAAAAACGATTTAAATAAGAATTTTGAATGCGCGTGCAAAAACAACAAACAAACCAAATGTTCACACAACCATAAAAAGTGTAACAACACTTCTACTTTCAGAATTCCACACATGCTCACACATTCCAATGCATTTATGCAAAAACATTAGGGTTGGCCATAGAGGGAACCAATATCTAAAGGCTATATGATTGGGTGCTCACCAATTTCATTTAAATTATAGAAAATTTTTTCACCTCTACCCTTTCTGAAATATCTTAAGTTTGCTCATGATATTGTGACTCTCTGGATTTTGAAATCGACAACGGTGGGATCGTATTCCTTGGTGAACAGTGATGACTTGGGTTTCTACGACGTTTCAGGATATGATATACATGAGAGCCGGATGGCTAGGACTGGCCTAGAATCGATCGAAAAGGGAGAATTAATTGCTTACATTTTCGAAGAGCCTCTAAGTACTCTAACCTAACTAACTAACTTAAGAATATTGAAATTTGCAATACCTTGGTTCCAGCAGTGGTCACTATTGGATCCTCTGTGCTTGTGCCACATTTTTTTCCTATTTGTATGTCAGATTTATACTTTATTTCTAGGTTAGGTTACGTTGTGCGCTAGGAATTCAGTGCTTCTTAGGAATTCCGTGCTTGCTCCAACGTCTCTTCATCATCCCTACATGCCCCACATATGCTATCACTTGCCGCCCGGATTTTGCATAAGTGAGCTCGTAGTCCGGGGGCCACCGGAGCGCAGAGGTTAGCATGTCCGCCTATGACGCTGAACGCCTAGGTTCGAATCCCGGCGAGAATATCAAAAATTTTCAGCGGTGGTTCTCCCCTCACAAATGCTGGCGACATTTGAAAGGTACTGGACAGCACGCATTGATATGCGAACATTTTGCCCCTATTCCTTTATGAAATGTTCATGGGCAAATTTCCATTTGTTCGTAGTCCTATATGTCCCGTTGTGATACCGAAAGCTATACTAACCCCCCTTCTAACACCCTTTTAGTTATAGCCTCGTCTTTATTACTAAACATCGTACACAATGTTCCTCATTAAACTCATATTCAGTCGCTCGAATGGGTAAACCGACAGAAATTGGCCCTTAGTTTGCATTCAGATTCATTTTCTACCCTCTAATGAATTTCATTGGATTCCCGTATTACCAGAATCGGTTTACTTGTCCTGTTTGGTGTGAAGTTAAGAGGTTGACTGAGCCCATTGATATTGGGCCTGAATGTTTTAATGTCTGAATTATACTCTACTCTGGCCTTGTTTTGGAAGAAAATCTACAATATTTGATTTTCTTATCGACAAACCCTTATGTGCATATGATCAACTTCTGATATGAACTCGCCATTTTTGCATATGCAGTTGTGAATAAATATGCATGCATGCATACATATGTAGGCATGGTTGTTATGGACAAATAGGTGAACGTGCGAACATAAATAAACAACAAAACATTGTCATAATTAAATTAAGCCATGCAGATATAAACGTTCATTTGATTATAATGATGAAGCAGGGTCGTTTTTCATCAGCCAATGATGTGTGCGTACAACGCATATGGACATGCCCGCAACACTTTCCTACTTCTGCTTCCCATACGGGGGAAAAAAAAACCTCAGAGGCCTTGCAACTAAAACTGGCCCTCTTGCTACACGCTCAAAGTATATCGTCCATACAAAATTATTTACAATAAATAATCGCATTTTGAGTGATGGCCGAAAAGTGTAATACTTGCTTTTAGGCGCTTTTAAATCAAGCACTAACCCACACACTGAAACAAAGATTCTGCAGTGAAGCGAAGCGTTAAAAAAAAGACCAACACACTCATCGGTAGCGCCATTGCCATTGCCATCCGTACGTATGATGAATGAGTCGAGTACATACTCAGTGTTCTCTGCGGTTACACAGTCCGTGATGGTGTTGCTCGGTCGCTCAAGTGTTTCTCTCGTTGTGTTGGTGCTGTGAGTCAGTTGATGTGTTGCATTTTGTTGCTGCGATTGCCATTTATTTTGTTGTATAGTTTATTTAGAATTTTATTTGGAAACCACAGACTGTGTGTGGTGATGTTTTTGCTGCCTCTGTTGCTTTGGCCATAGGGATGCCAAAATAGATCCAGATACACTTAAATCTCTATAAAATATCAATGAAACGTAATTCATTTCATTTTTTTTTTACATTTCTTATATGGCCCAAGGACAAGGCTCTAATTAAACCAAAAGATTTGGATGGCTTGGCAATTGGGCTGCGACAATGTAGAAAAAGTAATTATTGTCCAAGCTAAATTAATTTCTGACAAATTTGCTACACTGACAAAAATTTTGTACTAACTTCAAAGATTTGCGATAGAGATGACGAAACCTATTTAAAGGCGTCCAATTTGCCAACATTAGATATATATATTTCATTTTGTGAAAGGTTTTTTACTTGATATGACTGCACATCTGGAGAGTCAAGATCCGAGATCGTTTTATATGACAGCTATATGAAAATATTAACCGATTTGGCCCCTTTACCACCCCAACCGACCTACACTAATAGGAAGTAGTTGTGCAACATTTCAAGCGCCAGACGGAAGGACATGGCTAAATCGACTCAGAATGATGAGGAACATATATGTGTATGGGGTCGCAGATCAATAAGGTGGAGGGTATAACAAGTTAAGTTTAACAATTGAATGCGTGTTAAGTTCGGCTTGGCCAAATCTTATATATCCTACATGTAAGAACTGATAGACAGTTGGACCATCGAGGATATATTTACCTTAAGGGGGCTTGATGTTACAAACGAAATCACGCTACAGTCTTTAAAAATGTAGGGTTTGAGCTGACACATTGAACAGATTATATGTTGTACCATAGGCTAGGTTATGTTAGATGATGGACTATATCGAACTATATCTGCATATAGCCACCATGTAACCGAAAGGACGCATTTATTAGCAGATTTCGTTAATATTTGGAACAGTGCGTTGTTGTAGTCCCCCACACATCTTTCTTGAATATGCTGCACATCGGACCGATCTCCCGGTTTGTGAGTTGTGCTACACTTCTCGGCATTCGTGCCGTGTATGGTCTAGATAGTTACATATTGACTGACTTTCGGTTTTGGGCTCTTATAAAGCCTCTAATTATCTAATTTCGGTAAGACACATGGAGTTGTGTGAGATTCCTCGACATGCGTTCAGAGAATAGTCAAAATCAGACCATATATGATTGATTGAAATTTAGAACATGGAGTTGTACCAAGACCAAGCAGTAGAAAATTTTGCACAATCGCACTGCCTTACTATCACCACCCATGGCTCAACTCTTGGACGTAATAGGCTCACACAACCATGTACAATTATAGGGATATATCTCTACATGCATTCATTCACTGAAAAGTGGGAGAAAAGAATCAGCGCCCTCCGCTTTTTTTGTCCACTAAATGGTGTTTCTGTCTGTCCATTTAAAGTAGGCTCTAATTTGCATCCCTATTTTAGCATCATGCATCATATGTGCAAAAATCCCCTGTCTATGGTTACACATGACTGCATGCATGTATGAGAGCGGACGTGTGTGCGTGTGTGTGTGTGCGTGAATGTAGGGATACTAAATCTATCTCCATAAGCCTGAGTGTAGGTGGAACATATTTTTTCCATAGATTTGTAGATAGAATCAAGTGTCGACCAAAAAACCAAAACAAAATATGGTTTTGTAGGAGTGCAACAATGGTTTGTATTGACGGTGATGATGGTTGTATGTCGGGCATGTTCCAGGGGCCCGGCTCTGGGGCGGAGGTGCATGGCATGTGTGTATGGTTTTGCTGTAAGAGCAATAAATATTTTGTTAACCATAAAAACCAAATTGTTTTGCTTGGTCATGGAACAGCAACAATACAAGAGTCCGTATATGCGAAAGGATGTGCCCACATTTCCTATTGTAACAATATCTAGTGTGTAAATATTTAGATTTTATTAACGAAATTCAACAAGATCTCAATCCTTAATCCTTAACAAATTATACGCTTAAGTCATTTTATGGGCTTTTTCAATTTGTGCAGACCAAAGGATAAACGACCAGACTTGGTTCTGGCCTGGGGTAGAGTTAATGGTTCAAGTTCTTCTTGTTCCAATTCTGATAGTGAGTATTGGATTGTATTGTCAACCACAGCACTGGAATCCTTGCCGCTAGCCACTAAGGGATCTTGTGCAGGTGGTAGATAAGTGTCAGCTGGTTGATTGTCATTGGTATTGATATCTACATCCACTATGGAAACTGTTGTCATTTCCTCGAGAGCGCTTTGTGTGGAATCTGCAATCTCTGTTGGCAGTTCAAATGGTATTTCCGGTCTATAACCAGCAGCTGGATAAGGGGCTTGTTCCAATCTTAATGCCTTCGTGTTGTTAAGTTTGGTATTCTTTATTAATTCCAAAGCTTCCGAGGAAAGTATAAGGACCAAGGCCATCGCAAAAGGAATCCCATATTTGGTCATTGTTTTTTTCCCTCGTTTTTAAGTCTTGGTTACCTTAGAACCTTTTTTGGTAATATTAACTGATTTCATGGGAAAACTACTTTTATAAGTGCATGAAGTTCAAGTGCCAAGAAGTTCTTATTGTGGGCCTTTACTTAAATTATTAAAACAAACAACTTCCTCGCTTAGTGTCGATGGCCATAAAAAATATTCTTCACTTCTGGCCCCCCCACATGACTTCGTTAATGTGTACCACTTGTGCATGCAAATGAGCATGCGCCGCCGTTTTTTATGTGTGTATGACTAAATCTTCTCCACAAATCCCCTTTAAGCCACTTGGCTTGTGTTTAAATATGGCCTTTATTCGATTAAATGGGCTTCTAATTCATAGTCCGATTTATATCAAATGGTGTGGTTAGTTCATGCAATTTTTTGTGCTTCCAACCATACAATGTGTCAATAAATTTTTAATATTTTTTTTTTTTAACTCAAGAATTTGATGGACAGACACGTCTCATATATGACACTTTTTATGGATCTCCCTCAGTGGTTGGTTTTTTTTTGTTGTTTTTGTTTATGTTAATTTGTTGTCATTCAATGTTAATGCTCAGTCAAACATAAATTCAAGATGAATTTTAATTTTCCCATTATTTATAGTTTTTTGGTATTTGCGTATTTCAAGCGTCCTCCAATGTGTTCTTGTCCAATTAGTGCTTGCCTAAGTGTTTACCGCATTGGTTGCGAGAATAAGAATTAGGAGTAGGACTAGGAAATGCTGTAGCCGAGCATTAAGGCATTAGCAGCGAAATGGGTCAAGACAAAGGGAAAGCAAAAAAACAAGTATAAAGGCATTAAGTTTGGCCGGGCCGAACTTTGAATACCCACCACCTCGGGTATATATGTGTAAACCCCCGTTCGTCACAATCCAATGAAAATTGGATAACTTAAGCACCCAAATTCGGCACGGGCATTGAATGGTCTTATATATATATATGGCACTGTTGAATTTTGTATTTCAAATTTCAACAAAATCTGGTAATAAATAAGGCTTTATGAGCTTCAGACCCTTAACCGGCATATCGGTCTTTACGACAGCTATATCTTAATTCAGTCCTATTTTTACCATATTTGAGTCGGATGGCGGATGGCCTAAAACTACCCACTGTTTCAAATTTCAGAGAAATCGGATAAAAAATGAAGCTTTTATGGCCTTCAGACCCTTTATCAGCAGATCTGTCTATATAGCAGCTATATCTGAATATAGTCCGATCTCAACCATATTTTGGTTCTATGTTAGGAGGCCTAAAACTACTTACTTTCAGCGAAATTGGGCAACAAATAAAGCTTTTATGGGCTTCAGACCCTTTATGGGCACATCGGCCATATTTGGGTCGATATCGGGAGGCCTAAAACTACTCACTGTTTTAAATTTCAGCAAAATCGGATGAAAAATTAAGTTTTTATGGGCATTACACCCTTTATCGGAAAATCGGTCTATATAGCAGCCATCTCCAAATATGGTCCCAATTGGCCCGTTCGAGAACTTAACCAGGGTGTATCAAAAAGACGTATCTGTGCCACATTTCAGATCAATATCTCAATTTTTGAAGCCTGTAGAGTGATTACAAAAGACGGACGGACAGACAAACGGACATCGTTAAATCGTCTTAGAGTTTTACGACGATCCGAAATATATATATACTTTGTAGGGTCGGAAATTGACATTTCGTTGTGTTGCAAACGGAATGACTAAATGAATATACCCCCTATCCTACGGTGGTGGGTATACAAATTATTTGAAGCAACGAGCATTCTTTTGGTATGTCAACAACTTTCTATGCAGAAAACTCTGAAATATTTTATTTTAAATTATAGAGAAAATATCGTAAGGTTATAATCACTGTACAATCGAATATTGTCCGGTTGCAAACCGTAGGGTGATCTGTTTCTATTAGAAATAGGAAAACCAAACCCCTTTTTCAAAGTTAGGTTTAAAGTTAGGCAGAAAATGTGTTTTTGCTTTGTAATAGCATTTGACTGGTTTCCTGGAGCGTGATTTTGTGTAGTACCACACCAAACATCAAATAAAAGCAGCATGCCTGTGTCACAATTTAATCGGAGGAGACCTCCTTGTGCGAGTTTTTGCGTTGGAGAGAAAAACCTTTCGATGTACAATACACTGAACCAATTCTTAGGCCAGTACTGGGTGAACCATGTCCTGGGCCATTGCATAAGTCATATGCAACATGTGGATAAACCGTATGTCCCATAAGAACAAGGCATAAGGGGGCACAGGGCACGTCACAAGGGAGAATGTTATTGCCACTCCTATAATTGACCACGATAAATAACCTATTAAAGATCCTGACTGAAGAGGGATTTGAACCCTTCTGCTCGGCGTGGAGATCCCCACGACTGGGCCTAACCTAGGAGTCTGAATGTTAATGCAGATAACACTTAAATCTGCCTCTTCATGAGGAAGATGAGCCTATACGAGGCGTAATGTATCCGCAATGGGACGATTTTAATATCATACAAATTCCAATACTTGGGATTTATCTTGGATGGGAAACACGACTGAAAGTGTCACATTCAGAAAAGTACTGAGAAGGCTCACAGAGGTTGAGCACTATGAAGATGGGCCCATCTTCCTATAAGCTTGAAATGAATCCGAGGGTAAACCATTAGCTCTATAAGAGCATGATTTGAACAAAACTTACTTACAAAACCAACTTTTATTGAATTTTCCATGATATACTCTCATATCCACCGTAGCGCAGAGGTTAGCATGTCCGCTTATGACGCTGAACGCCTGGGTTCGAATCCTGGCGAGACCATCAGAAAAAATTTTTAGCGGTGGTTCTCCCCTCCTAATGCTGGCAACATTTGTGAGGTACTATGCCATGTAAAACTTCTCTCCAAAGAGGTGTCGCACTGCGGCACGCCGTTCGTACTCGGCTTTAAAAAGGAGGCCTTTCGTCATTGAGCTTAAACTTGAATTGGACTGCACTCATTGATATGTGAGAAGTTCGCCATTGTTCCTTAAGGGAATGTTCATGGTCAAAAAAATTAGCAATTTGCAATACTCTCATATCCATGGATACTTCTCCCATATCAATGTTTGCAGTTCGATTTAGTTAAAGTTTGTCGGTGTGTCAGTGTGCCGCATAGCAACACCACTTAGTAGAGAAGTAGAGAAGGGGATGGGTAAGGTTTAAGTGGCAGTCTGCCATCAGACGACAGGAGCAGGAGAAGGAAGATGCCTTCTAGATCCTATCGCCCAGATCGCTTTAAAAAGCCCAACAACTTGCGAATGTTCACACCCGCTAAATCAGAAAAGTTCTCAAAGAAATGAGAACCTAAAGTGGAACTAATTCTGGCTGACAATGCGGGACACACCCGTAGCAGATGTTCTATAGTCTCTTCTTCTTCGATATCCTCACAGCAGAAGTCGTTACTTGTAACATTCAGTCTGTTGGCATGTTTTCTGATCAGACAGTGACCTGTCATGACGAACACCATGACTGAGACGTCTGTTCTAGGCAGTGACAGCTCTTGGTAGTACCATGTGTTCCTTGGGGGAGGCTTTTGGTACCCTAGTATGGATGTTGCTGTTCTTCCTATGGAGTGAGCAGGGGCCTGCCCCTGATTTCTTGACGCAATTGGGTCAGCCGCCACCTGTGGTGTTTGCAGCTTTAAGATGTCCAGGTTCCGTGCAGCGTCTGATCGTACGTTTCTCGCCACACTTATACGTGTGCGATTCACGAGAAAATCACAACTAAAGTTTAAAAAAATAACGAAAAACTAAATTTTTTGCATCCCCTCAAGTCATATGGTATTTGAACATTACAATCTGTTTAGGTTAGGTTGAATAGAGGATGCAGATATTAATCTGCCCCATACCACTATGGACATACACCTAAGCCAGTAATCGGCTTGTTGTGCGCTCTAAAATCTATGAAGTAACCTCTAAAAAGAAAAATTTTAAGTTAGCAATTCCGTGCTACTAACAAAATCCTTAATTGTTTTCAATACTACTCCTCTAAGTTGGTTCATGGAAAGGCGGGCAATGACAAAGGAAATGCTCCAACGTCTCATCATCTTCTCCGCATGCCCTACACATGCTATCACTTGCCGCACCGATACACTACATAAGTGAGCTGGTAGTCCTATGTGTCCCGTCAGATGCCAATAGATATACTGACCTCCTTCTTGCTTCCTTTCAGTAATAGCCACGTCTTTTCACGATCTGGATACCCCCCCATAGGATTTTCGCCGTCCTACCGACCGTTTCGCTGTTCCACAATGTTGCAAGCGCATTCGTCGCCCACTCCCTTAACTCGGACTGCGTCGATCCGAAAGGCTTCGGGTTAACCAAGTTTATTGGCGACAGTCCTTTTGTTTCCTTTTATTTCCCCTTACTCCGTTATGGCCCGCACCCAAACGATGCGGATTTTGCCATTCTCAGGGAAGGCGTTAATCTTCTTCTTACACTGCAAGACTGTTTGTGACCTTGCCGTCCTGGTTGTTATTGCCCATATGGCAATGTTACTGTCCGTAAAGATGTTCAAACTCGACGCCCTCGCCTTAGCAACACACCACTTCACGCATTCCGTGATCGTCCGGATCTCCGCCTGCAGAATCGTATTATGGTCAGGCGGAGGACAGGTTCTCAATGTAGACCACCAGGCCCACTCTGTCCTCTAGTTTTGACGTTGCAGATGGCAGATGGATACTAGGGTTCCATCAATCCAAAACTGTGCCGATGGCAGCAGTGCCTCGCACTCGACTTCAAGATTCATCTCAGGTAACCGATCGAAAATCTCTTCCCTTCCTTTAAGGTTTCCTATCGTCGCCTCGATTATGCCGCGATGGTATGAGCTGCTCCCATCCTCAATCCATTCTCCCATCGCCTTAAGTCTCATAGCCTCATAGTGGCTGCCCCACACTTAATCTGTATGTCAATGGGTCGGATATCTAGAATAGTCTCCAGTGCCCTAGTGGGCGTGGTCCTCATCGCTCCGCCTATGCCAAGACAACATGTTCTCTGAACCTGTTGTATGGTCCTTATGTTGCACTTTTTCTCCATAGCAGTCCACCAAACTACTGAGGCGTAAGTAAGTATTGGTCTAATCACGCTTCTGTAGAGCCAGGAGCCTATGGCCCGTCTCATATAGTGCCCAACAGATGTGGGCCTTCTTAGTACGCGCTTGAATGTGACACTTCCAATTCAGTTTCCTGTCCAAGATCACACCTATGCATTTGACCTTGTCAGATACCGAAATCGCCTATTTGCGCTTAGGTTTCGTTTAGGATTAATCTAAAGGCTATTTGATGGTAACAAAAAATAATCAAATAGTATCAGAAGTTGCACAGAGTTCTTTTTTTTTTTTTTTTTTTTTTTTTTTTTTTATTTTAATTGCAACTAGCTTTCAATAAGAAGCTAACAAGCAATTTTTTTCAAATTTAACATAATTATCATTGAAAATATGTAAATTTTATATAATCTATCTGAAAATTTATTTTACATTGGAAACAAAAAGAAAATAAATAAGTTTAAAGCTCATGATATTAAGAGATCATAGGGTTTAGTTCTATTCAGTCTACGTCTGGTACTTGGATCATTGAGATTAATGGCTTCTGGATTTACATGAAGGCGTAATCTGGCATCATGTTTCGTTGCTGCAATTGATATTTCCTCTGACACTGTGTTCATGCGGAGGTCTCTATGGAGATCACTGTTGCGAACATACCAAGGGGCGTTAACTATGCTCCTTAGTACTTTATTTTGAAAATTTTGAATCATGTAGATATATTTCTTATGCGTGCAACCCCATAGTTGGATGCCATATAGCCATATTGGTTTTAATTGTTGATTATATAAAAGTAAAGTTGTCTCAACCTTCGGCGCATACGGACATACTGTGCGAGTGCTTGTAAACAAACCCTTTTTGAAGTCATTAAACTATACGCAGCATATTGATATTGCCTTTATTCGGTGGCGCTGAATTCTCCGCGCTAGTGCAAGTGAAGGTTTCGCAATGTGCGCGTGGATTATTGAACAATTAATTAATAAAAAGATTCATTTTAATTCTTATCAAATCACAAAAATTAATATAAGAGAAACTCTACCGACAGAGACGAAGATACAAATAAAAATTTATATACAAACAACAAACATCTGTTCTGCTTCAGCAAATACTGGCATAGAAGCGACAGTGTTACCATATCAAAAAAAAAGGCGGCATCTGCTAATCAGCTGATTGTCAGTCCAGTCAAAACGGTGTTATCGACTCTGCTACGGTCGTTAATTTCAAAAAATGAGTTTCAACGAGTTTTCTTCTCTCGATTCTCCCCGTAACAGCTTAACCCTATTTAGGGTAAATAAAATGAAAGAATTAGAAAAAATCAATTCGGAGCTCATGCAGCGTATCCAATCTTTGGAACAATACTGTGCCCAGTTAAAAGAAGAAAATAAAATATTAAAACAAATGCCTATGGTTCAATGTACGAGTGCAAGTTCAAGTTATAATTCAAATGGAAGTACAAATTCCAAGCCTTGCGAAGATCAAACCATACACTACCAAACTGACGAGGAAGAACTAGCTCGAGAAACCGAGTGGATTCTACAAAAAAATAAAAAGAAAAGAAAAAAGTTAAATAATGATGTTTCTCCTCACCAAAATCAGCAAAGTGACAACGCACATCAAATTTCGCCAAAAAATAATATAAATAATAAAAATAAAAACGATGAGAAATATCGCCCACCGCCAATAATGGTATCAGGCATTACTGACTACATAAAGTTTCATCATGATTTAAAACAAAATATTACAAGCTCGTTTTTAATTAAAATGCTAAGTAATGAAACATACAAAGTGAACACATTTAATTCTGATGATTATAGAAAGTTGACAAAACATCTCTTTTCAATCGGGGTGTCTTGGCATAGCTATGAAAATAAAAATACGAGACCAATTAAAGTGATGGTAAAAAATCTCCACTATGCAACCGATAAAGAATCAATAATTGATGACCTCAAATCTCAAGGTTATAATGTTCTTGATGCCCAAAATAAACTTAAATTCAAAACTAAACAACCTCTTAATATGTTCGTTTTATCTTTTGATTCCAAAGAAGACATCCAAAAAATATTCAAAATAAGAAGTATTTGCCACTCCATTGTTCAAATCGAGGAAATAAAACAACAAAGAGTGCTTCCTCAATGTAAACAATGCCAAAGTTTTGGTCACACCAAAAATTACTGTAATAAACCTCCACGGTGTGTCAAATGTGCGGGTAAACATAATTCGTACGAATGCGATAAAGAAATAGACCGTCCAAAATGCTGTAATTGTGGTGAACAACATCCCGCATCATACCGAGGATGTCAAGTCGCCAAAGAGTTGCAGAAGCTAAGAAACAAGAAATTACAATCAACCAGTAAGCGTACTATACCATACACCAATATTCCACGAAATAGCAATGAAAACCCGCAATCATATGCGAGTGTCACCGGAAATATCGTTTCAGAAGCTCCAAACAATATACTGTCACAAATACTCAGTAGGCTTAGTACTCAAGAAAACTTTTTTAAAACTATTGAAATCAGACTAGCTAATCTCGAGAAAACATCAAACGTATCTAAACATGTATAACCCGCTTAAGATTATGTTATGGAACGCCAATGGCCTCCACAAACACCAAAGGGAGCTTGAAGTCGTGCTCAACAACGAGAAAATAGATGTTTGTCTAATATCAGAAACCCATTTCACTACTCAATCATATATAAGATTCAAAAATTACGAGGTGTATCATACCACTCACCCAACGAATACTGCTAGAGGAGGTAGCGCAGTTATAGTTAGGAAGTCGATAAAGCATATAGAAGATGAGGAAATAAAAACGGATGAATTTCAGGCTACCACAATAAAAATATTCACTAAAAATGAAAATTTACTCATAACAGCTCTCTACAGTCCACCGAAACATCAAATTAAATACGAACAATATAAACAGCTGATAGAAAAACACAACGACAGGCACATTATTGGAGGCGACTTTAACGCCAAACATACTCACTGGGGATCCCGATTAACAACTACAAAAGGCAGAGAACTACTCAAAGCGTCGAATGATACTGGTTGCTCAATAATCTCATCAGGTACACCAACCTATTGGCCAACTGATACAAACAAAATTCCCGACTTAATAGACTTTTTTCTGGTCAAAAAAATATCGACGTCCCGAATAAAAATAGAAAATGGTTTTGATCTAAGCTCAGACCACTCTCCAATCTTCCTTACACTTTTTGAAAAAATACTAACAAAAGAGCCTCCACCCTTTTTGATAAATAAATTTACCGACTGGCAATATTTCAATTTAATCTTGTGGAATGCAGATTTGAAAGTCGAAGCACCAATCTCTGTAGACGATTTGGAAAATGAAGTTGAAATACTAACTGCAACTATTCAGAAAGCCGCATGGCAAAGTACTCCTGATTATCGAAGTACTGCTTCTGAACAAACCTACCCGGTATATATTAGAGAAAAAATTCAACTGAAACGCAAAATACGTAAGAAATGGCAGCAAACTAGACATCCGTCATACAAGACACTCTTAAATAAAATCACTAAGGAACTCAGTGCAGAAACCAAACTTTTCAGAGATATGGAACTTAGGCAACATCTGTTGTCGTTAACAACTGATAAAAGTACCGACTATTCACTTTGGAAAGCAACAAAAGGAGTTAAGAGGCCTGTACCAAGAAATTATCCAATAAGAAAAGATGACTCATCATGGGCCAAAACGAATATGGAAAAGGCGCAAATATTTTCAGAACACATGGAGAACGTTTTCTCCAATAACAATGAAGTTCCAACTAATGGTAATGAAGGTATAGGAAATTTCGAACAAAGCATCGAGAATGTTACAGTTGGTGAGGTATATGCAGAAATAGGCCGTATGCAGCTAAAGAAATGTCCAGGTTTCGACTTAATAAATACTGAAATACTAAGAAATCTTACATATAATTGCATCATTAAAATAACCCAATTATTTAATTCCTGCTTCAAGTTAAGAAGAATGCCAACTTTTTGGAAAATTGCAGAAATCCGTATGATACCTAAACCAGGTAAACCTACAACAGAGGTAACCTCATATAGACCAATATCTCTACTACCAATGTTATCCAAACTGCTAGAAAAACTGTTTTTGAGTCGTTTAAACCCCATTATTGCAGAAAAAAATCTCATACCAGACCATCAATTTGGTTTTAGAAATTCCCATTCAACTATTGACCAGATACACCGCATAACTAATACTATTGAACAAAGCTTTGAGGATAAAAAAATATGTTCTGCTGTATTCTTAGATGTGTCGCAGGCTTTTGACAAAGTATGCCATGTCGGGCTTATAAGGAAATTAAGCAGGATGTTGCCTGAAATATATGTTGAATTTCTAAAATCATTCTTATCGGATAGATTCTTCAGAATTAAACAGGATGACTCCTACTCAGACATGAAGAAAATTGGTACAGGTGTGCCTCAAGGAAGTATCCTAGGTCCCGTCCTATATCTTTTATACACTAGCGATTTGCCTGAACCACCAAACTCAGTCATTGCAACTTTTGCGGATGATACTGCTATACTTGCTGTGGCAGATACAGAGGAGCAAGCAATCACTAAATTGCAACAAGCTCTTAATGAAATAAATCGTTGGGCCTCTGTTTGGCAAATAAAGTTGAACCATTCGAAGTCGGTTCATGTAAACTTTACAAATAAAGCTACCAGGAACATCCCCGTGCATATAAATGGAGTCAGTATCCCTTATTCGGACAATGCGAAATATCTTGGTATGACCCTGGATTCGAAATTACGCTGGAAAGCGCATGTCAAGAAGAAAATCGAAGAACTTAATATTAAATGGTCAAAACTCAAATATCTTATGGGCAGGAAATCTGAACTTTCCATTCAAAACAGAGTTCTTTGGGGCAACAAATATCTGTAATACCTCAAAACCCATTGTCATTTCATGATACTATTTAAGCAAACATCATATATGGTAAACTTCAATCTACTAGCGAAGAAATAATGAGAGCTGCAAAGCTGCTTGGCATTATGGTCAACGAGCCGACTCGGGCCCGCTCCGCTGCGCCTTCTTTTACTTTATATGGAACAAAAGTTTCCTAGGAATATTTATTTTCGACAATTAAAGATCTTTTAGTGAACTATCATGCAATCTTGACTAACAGTTTAACAATATAAGTGCCTTTATCTGAATCCCACATGGTCTTTATTGGTCTACGAATTTATGTTTGGATGTAAGGTGTACTCCATTCTTAAAATACTTCATTTCAGCCCGATATTCTCATGATGTCTGATTTAGTGGTGTTTTCTGGGGAGGGGTGGTCCCCCAGATACTTGGCCCTGAAAAAATATCAGCATCGTGCTCTTCTGTCAAATACCATTAACTTAAACCCCATATTGCCATTGGCCTAAGAGGAGTTCACAGGATGAGGCGTCCCCCAAACACATGGCCCCAAAATAGGTTATCAAATTCGTTTTCAAATCTCAAATACCTTTCATTTGAGCCACATATTGGCATGGTCGAAACATGCCCTAAACACATGGTCCTACATTTGAATATCAAATTCGTATTCTACTCCCAAATACCTTAATTTGAGCCCCATATTGAGATGGTCAGTAAAAAAATTGCTGTTTGTGGGGTATTTTGGGTGAGGGGTAGACCCCCAGAAATTTTATCCCGAAAATGGGTATCAATTCTTGCTCTACCCCTTTCATTACCTTTCATTTAAGTTCCACATTGATATGGTCGGTAAATATGCCCGATTTAGGGGTGTTTTGGGGATTGGGGTGGTCCCCAAACACTAAGCCCGGAAAATATATCAGCAACGTGCTCTATTCTCATATATCTATATATCATTTATTTCAACCCCATATTGCCATTAGCCTCAAAATTGGATATCAAATTCGCTTTCTAATCTCATTTAAACTCCTTATTGCAAACGTCAGCAAATATGTCCGGTTTGGGGTTTTGGACCTAAAAACTATGAATATTTAGTTCCACTCTCTTTAAGACCCAAATTGTCTTGGTGAGCAAATATGTCCTATTTTGGGGGTTGTTATGCTGGTGGGACGTCCGTTAGACAGGTGGCCCCTAATCAGATGTGTCCCCACATACCTTTAATTTGAGCCCCACATTTCCATAGTCGGCAAACGTGACCGGCTTGGGGGTTGTTTTGTGGGATGGGCGGCCTCTCATTGAGTTGGCCTTGAAAATATATATCGGATTCGTGTTCCACTTCAAAAACCCTCTTATCTGAGCCTCATATTGCAATAGTCAGAAAATACTTACTATTTGGGTGGTATTGTGGGGGTGGGATGGCCCCACATAAACTTTTTCCAGAATATTGGTATCAGATTCGTACTTAACTCCCAAAGACCTTTCATTTGAGGCCCATATTGCTATGGTTATAAATTTGTCCCCTTTGGGGGATGTTTTTGGAGAGAGACGGCCCCCCAAACACTTGGTCCCATATTTGAATATCAGATTCGTTTTCTACATTCAAATACCTTTTATTTAAGCCCCTTATTGCCATGGTCAGTAAATAAGTCCTGTTTGGGGGGTGTTTTGGCGAAGGGGTGGACCCCCAGGAACGTGGTCCCACATTTGGGTATCAGATTCGTATTCGACTCGCAATTACCTTTCACTTGAGTCCCATATTGCCATGGTCGGGAAATATGTCCGATTTAGGGGTGTTTTGGGGCTTGGGGTGGTCCCCCTAGCACTTGGTCCGACAATTGGATATCAGATACGTTTTCTTATTCTAAATACCTTTCATTTGAGTCCCATATTGTCGTGATTGGTCTAAATATATATTTGTTAGGTTTTGGGAGGGGGCGCCCCCTAGGTACCCTATCTGAAATTGGGATACCAACTGTTTGTTTGTAGGTTACTATAAGAGAGCACACAAAATTTCGCTTAAATCGCACCACCCATCTCCGAGATCTGGCGTTTTTGAAAATTATAATAAGGGGGAGGGTCCGCCCCGCCTTCAGATATCAAAAAATGTTGTAACCTATTTTCACCACGGGGTCATTATGCACTATCTGTGAAAATTTCAAGAAAATCGGTTCAGCCGTTTCTGAGTCTATAAGAAACACACAAACATACAAACAAACCTACAAACAAACACAAATTGATTTTTATATATAAGATGAAACTACAGTCGGAGAAAAAGGTATCAAGCTATCTGGAGGAGAAAGACTCTTCAGACAACTTGCAAATTTCCTATCATCGGCCAAATATTGATATAGAATTCACAGGATCTTTGCAAGCGATCTTCTCAAAATTTTGCACAGAGATTTCTTTTATGACTCCTCACAATATGCACAGATTTTGGTCGCAAAAAAAACTCTTCAAATTTTACAATTTTTTTAGAATTTGCTAAATATCTTTTATTTATATAAAAATCAACAAAACACAAACACTCAGTGGCAAACTTAACAGTTACATATACGCTACCCTTCAAAATGGTAAAGAACATTTTGTTACATAGTCTCTCTAGGTAGTGGGGGACACACGCAAGCAATTAATCATACATATGCCTATTTGGTTCTACAATTTTACGCTAGCCGAAACTAACGCCTGAAACACTTCTCTTAATGCAAAGTGTAAACGAGAACCGGCTCTGCACGTACAATCTCTACAATGCGTCCTCTACGTTGAATTGGAGCGGGGCGTACTCGCAAGGCAGATGAACGGCCACGACTGGGTGACAGCTTTCGGCGGGGTTGGATTAGATTTTGCAACTCCTCAGCTTCGGGCTCTACAATGGCTGGCTGGTCATCAGCATCGGCGGCTTCAGGAGGGCCGTAGGTGCTATCGGGTTCAGTGATGGCAGGCTCATCGGCAGCTGTTGCATCCGGAGGTCCATAGGTTTGGTCAGGAGTAGCTTCTTCGGGAGGACCATAGGTTTCATCGGGGACAGCTTCTGGGGGACCATAGGTTTCATCGGGAATGGCTTCCGGAGGTCCATAGGTCTGATCGGGTTCAGCGAAAGGTTTCTCAGTTTCGGTGGGCAAATCGAAGGGAATTTCAGGAGTAACTCCCGCTGGGGGATAGGGAGCGGCAGGAGTGGGGGCCACCTCTTGGCGTGCCGATTTACGTACTGATTGCACCCTCAAAGCTCCTGTACGTTTACTTTGTCTACGCTGAGCTGGCCCAGCCGCCACTAGAGCCAACGAAACGGCAATAATTGCAATGATTGTGTAAAACCTGGCCATGCTGGTAATTTTGTTGTTTGCAGTTTTCTGTTGCTGCAGCTCCTGCTGTTGTGTTCTTGATTGTTGTAAGTGATGGTATGATGTTGTCTGGGTGGCAGCGTGGCGCTTTTATACTTCTCCAACAATTTCCCGGGGCCAAGTGATTACTTTGACATTAGCTTGGTCGAATGTCGCTGGCAGCCCCGATTTGGCTTTGGTGAACATTTTGCCGGCAAGTGTCAATGTCAAATGAGTTTGGCTACATGGGGGCGCATATCGCCGGACATACCCTATTTGGATGCCACTTAAAGTGAGCTGAAATTATTATTATTGTGTTTACCTTTGGATTTTATTTCTGATGGGCTTTACGTGACCATACATTTTGGCTGGAAGCGCACTCACGCCGCAACACACAGCCAGCAGAAATCCGCCGTTAAGACCAAGGGCTGGCTGGCTGGCTGGCTGCCTAGCTGGCTGATTGGGCCAGCATGAAAACATCAATTACCGGTTAATGGCGGCTGGCAATGACAACAGGGAATGCCATTAGAACGGCAAATAAGGCAAACGAAGCGAAATAAGAACTCGATGAGTCGGCGGGAGTATTTCAAAAATATTTGGCACCATGTGTGCACATTGCTTATCGCCTATCTGCATTATTAAAACTGTCTGCAAGTGAATAAGATGAGAATCTCTTGAGTCCAAGAGACATGAGTCCAGCATGTTTGCAGCTGTTATCGAATCAGAAATTTTTTCGTTCAGTCTGTGATGCATCCCTGGACTACCCCTCAACCAGAAGTTTTACTTTGTTATGCCGTCAAGTTCTCATAGACGCTATGCTGGCTTCATTGGCCACTCCATGGGTAATCTACGTCACTTCCATGTTTTTTCGGGGGAGAGTACTTGACAATGGCTCATTAGTATTCGCCGGGCATGGGCAATGAAATCAAAGTGTCGCACTACATAAATTAATGGCATAATTAATTTTCGGTTTTCATTATGAGCCAACTATCGCTACGTTGAGTGGATAAGAATTCTGGGGAAGAAAACAAAAACTCAGAATTTAAATTTTGCTTCCCTAAACGAAATGTCCAACCAGCCGTCCATCCATCCATCAATCGATCACAATCGATGACATGTATAAAAGTGTCTAGGTTTTGAACAACCATATCATTTTGTGATTAACAGCAGCTTAAGAAGTAGCCGAGCAGAAATGACAAGTTTGGCAAAAATTTCCCTCTTACTTTTGGCTTTGGCCATTGTGGCTTGCAGTGCCGAATCTCCCAGATATAGGCAAGTGAGAAAGTTGCAACAACAAAAACAACAGAAACAAAGATTGCAAGTGCAGCCCAGGCGTGCGAAATTTGCCCGTCAAGAATTGGACGAAGCTGTGACGCCTTACCCCACTGCCGAAGAGCTGAAGCCTGAAATAGTCTTTGAGGAAGGCAACAAACCCGATGAGGTTTATGGTCCCCCCGATGAGGTTTATGGGCCTCCGGAATCGGAATCAGAATCAGAGCCAGAACCATCTTCGGCCGTTGAATTGCCCTCAGAAGATGCACCTGCCGAGTTTGCCCCCCATCCAGATGCCGAGGAATTCCAACCTGCTGAGGTGGAAGCTGAGCAACAACCTGCACGTCTCACCAGCCGCAGAAAAAAAACAACCACAAAGAAAATTGCTTCATCCTCACGGTTGGTGCAAAAGAAGGAATCCCAAAAATCTCAGCGTTTAGAAATCGCCCCTGCTGCTCCCGCTGTGCCAATTTCCGCCATACCCTTTGCGGCTGCCTTTCCCTCCACTTCACAGCAATATTTTGTGGTTAACCAACCCTTCAGCTATTCGGCCCAATATCAAATTTGGTAAACTCAACTCCGGCGAGGACACTGCAAGGATAATAATGATTAGTGGCATTTGTTGACTATGTAAGAAGAATGTTCGTTATAATGTACATTAGAGTGTGTAAATATGTGTGGGTGTGTGTGTGTGCGCGCGTGTGTTTGAATGTGCATGTGCGAAGGTGAGTGGAAAGCATAACGAAAGATGGAAGACTTGTTAATAAATCTTTGGAGAAAACGAATTAAATACGAATTCCTGTGTTTTCGCATTTATATTTATTACACCGTCATCATCATCATTCTTCTGTGAGTGATTATTCAAAGGGCAACAGTTGTTGCGGCAGTCACTGGATCTTCAGTTATCCAACCAACCAACCAACCAACCAACCAACCCACCACTCGTCCATTTAACCATTCATCCATCCGGCATTTGCCATACATAGACATTGTTGTCCTAACCGTGTAGAGTCATCACTATCACCAGACAGCCATAGTCATCATCATCACCGTCAGCCATCTCCTACAGAATGGGCAAACTTTAGGTGTCTCATAGCACTCAGCTCTGGCTCCTCTCGTCCCTCCTCCTCTATGCCACATTGCCATTTGATTATCATTTACATTACTTTTGGCATTATTTTTAGTCCTTATTGCAAGTTTGATGTCATGAATTTTCTTCTTGTTAGCTGGGCTACGAGTACGGGGAGTGTCACCATCAATTTTTGTCTACTCTATTCACACCGTCTCTTGTGATTTGTAGTCGCAAGTAGTGGTGCTGTGATGGTCCTTTTCTGTTGTCACGGTGACCATTGGTCGTTTGGAGCAGGTATCATGACCGACTGCAACTGGTGAGAGGGCAAAACATCGCCTCTTAAGTAGGTTTTCTTTTTATGGCTTGCTTCAAAGCACAATAGTCACTTGTCCGGATTAATGCTGCAGCATGCTGGATGTAATATTGAAATGGCATAGCAGCCAAATAATCCATAATCTCAATGAATAGAAAACAATGAACTAAAATTTGGAAACATGCATTAACAAGTCATAGTAAAGTAAGCCATAGAAAACCCTATGCAGCCTTTAACTAAAATTCCGTTCAAATGAGGTCAATTGATATGTTTTTGGCATCAGTATCACAACACTAGTGTGCAGCAGGATGTTGTTCTTTATTTTGCTGCTTGCTTTGTCTCTCAAATTTCATTCATAAATACTGAGTGTGATGTGAACGCAAAAAAGTAAGATGTGTGTGTGTGTGTGAGTGTGGTCTTACCGGATTGTCGGCAATGCCAGCAATTAACTGTGCGAGCAAACCACACTGCACACAGTATTTGAGCAAAGACGAGTGTGCTTGAGTTTTATACGAAATTGTGTAACCCATAACCGATTTTGAAAAGATGAGTTACAAACACCTCTGGTACCTCGTTTAAACCTGCGAGAAAGAATGGAACATATATGTCCCATTTTGTATTATTGCTCTAAAATCCACCTTTTTTTAATGGATTAATTTACAGAGCACTAGCTGACCCGGGCCCGCTCCGCTGCGCCTTCTCTCACTTTATATGGAACAAAAGTTTCCTTGGAATATTTATTTTCGACAATTAACGATCGTTTAGTGAAATACCATGCTACGAAAATATTGGGTTGCCCAAAAAGTAATTGCGTATTTTTTAAAAGAAAGTAAATGCATTTTTAATAAAACTTAGAATGAAATTTAATCAAATATACTTTTTTTACACTTTTTTTGTAAAGCAAGCTAAAAGTAACAGCTGATAACTGACAGAAGAAAGAATGCAATTACAGAGTCACAAGCTGTAAAAATTTATCCACGCCGACTATATGAAAAATCCGCAATTACTTTTTGGGCAACCCAATAGTATATCGCTTGACTAACAGTTTAACAACAGTTTAACAACGAATTTAAGTTTGGATGCAAAGTGTACTCCATTCTTTAAATACTTCATTTCAGCCCGATATTCTCATGATGTCTGATTTAGTGGTGTTTTCGGGCGAGAGGTGGTCCCCCAGCTACTTGGCCCTGAAAAAATATCAGCATCGTGCTCTTCTCTCAAATACCATTTATTTAAAACCCATATTGCCATTGGCTGTAGAGGAGTTTACAGGATGAAGCGTTCCCCAAACATATGGCCCCAAAATAGGTTGTCAAATTCGTTTTCTAATCTCAAATACCTTTCATTTTAGCCACATATTCGCATGGTCGAAAATTTTTTTTCCTTTTGGGGTGTTTTGGGAAAGGGGTGATGCCCAAAATATATGGTCCTACATTTGAATATCAAATTCGTATTCTACTCCCAAATACCTTAATTTGAGCCCCATATTGAGATGGTCAGTAAAAAAATTGCTGTTTGTGGGGTATTTTGAGTGAGGGGTAGACCCCCAGAAATTTTATCCCGAAAATGGGTATCAATTCTTGCTCTACCCCTTTCATTACCTTTCATTTAAGCTCCACATTGACATGGTCGGTAAATATGCCCGATTTAGGGGTATTTTGGGGATTGGGGTGGTCCCCAAAAACTAAGCCCGGAAAATATATCAGCAACGTGCTCTATCCTCATCAGAGATGGCCTGTCAGAAACAGTGACGTATATGACATACATTTCCGACGTATATTACATACGTCGGAAACGTCGTAAACCTAGCCAAAAAACTAGGTTTCTGACAGAAAAAAAAAATTCGAACGAAAATATGTCGAATTTTTGATCTGATTAACTAAAAATTTTGGCATAAGTAATTTTTTCCTCCTGGAGACGAACAATATTGAAATTGGAAAAAATCGGTTCAGAATTAGAAAAAGCTACCGTAGGTTTACACGATTTTTACCAATATTGTTATAAAATGAATGACATCTGAGGTAGTGTCAAGTGAAATGGTAGATGGCGTGTTAAGTATGCTAATGTGAGGTAATGTCAAGTGAAATGGAAGATGGCGTGTTAAGTATTTTATTGAATAAGTAATGTTATTTTTTAGTATTGTTATTGAATAACATAATTAACACTCCATGTACCATTTCACTTGACACTTCCTCAGATGTCATGCATTTTTAACATATGTCGTTTACAACAGCTTTCAAAAAGCAAATTAAAACGGGAGAAGCAAATAATTTTGCAAAAGGATACAAAATAATTGCAATTTCTAAATATAATTGATGAAAACTAATAATTTATTGATTTTTTGCTTCACAAAAAAATCCTTAAACGTTACTTTATAAATTGACTTGAAATTTGCGTATATTTCCAATTTATTGTGTGAAAAATGTAAATGCAAAAATTAAAAAAAAAACTTAATATTTCTTTTATTGCGAAATTTTTTTACATATAAACTCTTCTATATACAACAAATAAGTGACAATAATATTTGTTAAAAATCAAACTTTTGCACTGAGTTATTAAGGTTTATGACGTTTGCGACTTTTTCTACGTTTTATACAAGTATACGACGTTTTCGACTTTTACAACTTTTTGACAGTCGGAAACCTAAAAAATCGTCTTACGGACCATCTCTGATCCTCATATATCTTTCATTTATTTCATCTCCATATTGCCATTAGCCTCAAAATTGGATATCAAATTCGTTTTCTAATCTCATTTAAACTCCTTATTGCAAAAGTCAGCAAATATGTCCGGTTTGGGGTATTGGCCCTAAAAACTATAAATATTTAGTTCCACTCTCTTGGTGAGCAAATATGTCTTATTTGGGGGTTGTTATGGTGGTGGGACGTCCGCTAGACAGTTGGCCTCTAATGTTGATATCAGATGCGTGGTCTACTCCCACATACCTTTAATTTGAGCCCCATATGTCCATAGTCGGCAAACATGAGCGGCTTGGGGGGTGTTTAGTGGGATGGGCGACCACTCAGTGAGTTGGCCTTGAAAATATATATCGGATTCGTGTTCCACTTTAAACCCCTCTTATTTGAGTCTCATATTGTTATAGTCAGAAAATACTTACTATTTGGGTGGTGTTGTGGGGGTGGCGTGTCCCCATAGACACTTTTCCCGAATATTGATATCAAAGTCGTGCTTTACTTCCAAAGACCTTTCATTTGAGCCCCATATTGCTATGGTCGTAAATTTGTCCCCTTTGGGGGATGTTTTTGGTGAGGGGCGGCCCCCCAAACATTTGGTCACCTATTTAGATATCAGATTCGTATTCTACATTCAAATGTAGAATACGAATGGTCAGTAAATAAGCCCAGTTTGGGGGGTGTTTTGGGAAAGGGGTGGACCGCCAGAAAGGTGTCATATAGACCGATCTGCCGATAAGGGATCTGAAGCCCATAAAAGCTGAATTTATTACCCAATTTTGCTGAAATTTGGATCAGAGAGTTGTTTTAAGCCTACCGCCATCTGTCCCCAATATGGGAAAGTTCGATCTTTCCCATATTTGGGTACTTAGATATAGCTGTCATATAGACCGATATGCCGACTAAGGGTCTGAATCTCATAAAAGATATTTCGTTGAAAATTGAAATAATGAGTTCCCCCGCCATCCGACCCAAATATGAGTCAGATCAGACTATATTGACTATATATATAGATAGTCTGAAAATGTTACTTGTGTATGAGTACTCGGAACATGAATAAAAAATAGGATGATTATTATTTCGCAGTGACGCATTGACGTAGTGACTTATGTTAGGCTTTTCGACATCCATGTCCTATATGTTTCAGATCGGTGTATATTTGGATACAGCTGCCAAAAGACCAATATTTTATATCACAAAATTGAGTATTTCCATATATTTATTAGACAACTCAATGTTCGTGTCGAATTTGGGTGCATAAGTACCCAAGGTTTACATATATACCCGAGATGGTGGGTAACCAAAGTTCCGTCCGGCCGAAGTTGAAGCCTTTTTACTTGTTTTTTTTTTTTATTGCAATATGCTCTGTATACGAGGTAAAGTCAAAAGGTGAAATTAACAAATCGGTCTATACGGTAGCTATCTCTAGCTATAGTCAGAGTTCAGACTCGGCTAAAGCAAGGAGGTCCCTTATCGTTGAACTATAAACTTGAATCATACTACACTCATAGATATTTGAATTGCAAATGTTTAAGTTATGAGATGAAGTTATGACCGTGTGGAATAAAAAATTGTTTTTAATATCATTTTGCCAAAAAGAATGATGTCCGCCACCTTGCGTTGGTTGGCAAAATGAATTTTTTTTATAGGTTGTAGTCAAATATGGCTGGCAGTCTTATCAGCTATTTGGTTCCTTTGTTAAAATGTTTGCTGATTCAATGCGTTGCACATATAAATGTAACAGCAGTACGATGATTTCTACTGCGATCTTTAACATCCATATCAAAAACGGTCAAACAAACAGGTCCACGTTTATATAAAGCTCTCGCATAAAAAGCCATTTTTTTTTCAATTATAGAAGAATTCCATGGGATTACTTGAGATCTCATTAAGAGTATGCGTTTGAAGTCTCTACCGTTAAAGAGAAACCATAGATAAATCTTTACAAATGCTCTAAGGTTACGTATGCCTTGCTCCAAAAAATGTAAATAAATAAAATAACCACAGGATGCTAATATAGATAGTAAAGGCTGACTGACAATGGCAGAATGGAGTCATAGCAAAAACCATTGAAAGTAGTAATAAATTACAATTTAAATTTTCACTAATATTCCTTCCTCTCTTCGAACCCATATTCCTAATCGTCTGTATTATTTGCCATAAGCATTTCACCCACAAAATATCCGCCGCCAATTCTTCATTCATATCCTTAGTTGGCTGTATTGAGCTAATGAAGCTCTATGAATCTGTTCCGGCCACACATATCTTCTGGTGTCCGGTGACTCATGGGACATAAACTGGGGAAAATACGTTGCGCACATCACCAGCACTACAACCAATAGCTGCAGTAGATTGCAATGGAGTTCTTAAGTTTGGCTGCTCTGTGTTTTCGCTTACAATTCCTGGGGACCTTTGCCTATCATTCCTGTTGCTTGACACTCAAGCATGTCGAGCATTCTGTATGTTTGTCTCGTGTTGTTGCGAGTGACTGATTCAGCTCCATATATTTGGCACTTGTCACCTGGTTGGGCGTTATTTCCCAATGTGCTTGTATTGGCTCCTAGGAGGACCACTTTAAGTTTACAACAGCGTTATTGCTGATGATGAAGACTATGAACGTTGTGATGAGGATGATGCTCCATGGCGTTAACGCGAATGATTACAATGGCATCACTAAAAAGTTTTACTAGTTCAGTTTTTGTTTTTTTGTTTTTCTTTTTTGCGATAAAAACAGTTTTCCCTGGCCATCGTAATGATGTTTGTGACCATTCTTAAAAGGTTCAATTTGTTGTCATTGCAGGTGCTGCATTACTTGGAGATTTATGTTGCTTCAACTTATTTGCCGTGAATTTCAAATGAGATCTGTAGCCATACATTGAATGTGGTAGTTGGAGCATACAGTTTACGAATGACTGCGTTCTTGTTAGAAAGGGATTTAGATGGGTTCGTCGTTCAATTTCCTTTAAAATAAGAAATTGAGGAGAGACATTGATTAGTAGAATTAAAGAGGGACATGACAAATCGTTAAACGCAATGCGAGGTTGGAACATCTGGTGGACATGAGGATCCACACTCTTTTGTTGAAATTGGTTTACACAATGCTCCATATGGATTCCATTACAAAGACTATGGCTAGAGTAACCATCCATCCATCTTTCGTTTTTTTTTGGCAATCAATGGAAATCTTGGATTTTAAGGATGAGGGGATAAAGGATATTGCCTGCCCATAGGCCTGTTCCCCTTTACAATCATAGACCTCTTTCGGGGTGCCTTGAGGAAACAGTCTAGATAAGCGATAGCCCAAGAGCTTCGTATAAAACCTAGAAAAGCTGAGCTGGTGACATTCATTGCAAAAAGGAAGCTAGATTTTTTCAGAGGATATGTCCGGGATGGGATGTAACTGCCGTTCTTTCTGCCAGTCCAGTGTATGGACGAAGTTCTTGACCAGATACTGACCTGGTGAAGGAACGTCAAGGCAAGTCGATAGGTGCGGATTAGAGGGGTGCACAGTGTCGCGACCGTGGCTTAACAAAAGTTATTAATCATCGCTAGCGTAAAAAAAAATTTTAGTTTTGTGCACCCCTGTTTTGAACCCATCACCATAGGCTGTGATTGGATAACATCCATATAAAGTGGTTCTTCGATTTGGCTTCTTGAGCCACTAGAAATCTCAATTTTTATCCGATTTGTCGAAATTCAAAAACAGTGTCACGTACGGTCTAAATCCGTCCATAATCTGCTATAGCTCCCATAATAACCTATCTCCCAATTTGACATCTGGAGCCCCTGAAATCCGTAATTGTTATACGATTTTGCTGAAATTTTGCACGGAGTCTTTGGTTATAACTTTCAACAACCATTAAACAAAAAAATACTATCCGGGCAGGAGTCCAAATCAAGTCTTTATTTCAAATTTGAGGGAAAACTAATACAAAAATGGTTTCATGCACGTACGTTAACTCGTTCTATTTTTGGCCAAGTTCACCCTGAACTTACGGCACTCTGCGGCGGTGGTTGTGTTATATTTGGCCAAATTTCCATTTTGTGCGGAACTGAGGACGAGGTGTGGCGGCGGTCTTTGTACCGAAAAGATCTAGCTTTGTTGGCTGAATAGACGTCATTTTCCCAGAGAGTGAATTTTGGGTTGGATACATCCGCTTTTTCCTTGAACTTCTGTATATGAGGATGGGTCGAAGATGAATGGAGGCATCGGGCAATGGTCTCCATTGTATAACTAAGAATTGAATCACTTAGTATAAAGGAGACATACAGGCTTCTAGAAGTGTTCTTTGCAATCTTAAATGCAGAGGCGGCTGCTCGAACGGACTAACACGTACCGTTCTACCTACCCGACACGGGAGCACCACACAGGTTGGAACTGAGAGTTCCGAAAAACTATGATGAGAGCTACCGGGCTCGTCCAAAAGTTGCAGATGGTGGAATAATTTATACGAAGTAGCTGCAATTGCAGTCGCGGATAATCGAGGAGAGAGTCTTAGTGAGAGGTCGCAGTGACTTTTGCTTAAATACTGAGTGCCTATTATACTCGATATGACAAGGCGAGTTATTGGCGCCTTTAAATAGCCAATGACCGTTACGTTCCCGCGGCGACCGGCTCTATGGACCGGAACAAGATTGTTCATCTGTGTGATCATAAGGAGTATTTCTACCTCCACATACCATGTACTGCACTAGGTTAGATTAGGTTAGGTAAGAGTGGCAGTCCTTTACAGACTCACTTAGACAATTTTAGGTTCATTGTAATACCACAGTAGCGACAGACCAAGGCTTCTGGCGGGAATCGAACCCACGTACCCTGCACTGGTAATCCAAGCACACTACAAACTCGGCTACCGGGGCGTCCTTGTACTGCACTAACTCGTACAGCTTATCGGCGGCAACGGCTCTGGCGCTAGGCCTTGTGAGGTCAAGACTGGTGCTATTACTCGTTGTAATAGTCATTAGAAGGCATAGCTGGCTTTATTGAGCCCCGGGACCAAGCCCGGGAATCGCTAATACTTGCGCTAGCTCCTTGGTGGGACAGACGCATTCATTAATGAACGCGCAAACAAAACCTTGCTAATGGTTACAGGGTAGCCTAGGTTCTGTAGCGGAGTTTTTCAAACAGTGATAAACTCCTCTTCTCTCACATAATTAAAATTGTTGACTCAAAGAGATTTCTACTAATTAGCGCTCTTCTTCGGTTCAACTGGGTCCCAATTTCCCTATCTAATTCTATCTATGACGATCTAGCCATGGCCGTTTGTTTGTCTGTTGAAATCAAGCCTCAGTATTTGCACATGGAGATATTGAACTGAAATTTTGCACAGTCTCGTTTTTTTTGTTCATAGGCAGGCTAAGTTCGACGACGGGCTAGGTTAGGTTAGGTTTAAGTGGCCATCAGACTCACTTAGACTTTTTTGTGGAAGATGCCTTCTAATTTCTACCATTGGACCACCCAGATCGCTTTAAAGAGCCCAACAACTTGTGAACGTTCACATCCGCGAAATCGCACAGGTTTTCAAGGAAATGAGAACCTAAAGCGGAACACCTTCTGACTGCCAGAGCGGGACACACACACAGAAGTTGTTTTATAGTCTCTTCTTCTTCGATATCCTCACAGCTTCTGCAAAAGTCAATGCTGGGAACCTTTATTTTCGATTAGACAGTGATCTGTCATGACAGACACAATGACTGAGATGTCTGTTCAAGTCAATGACAGCAAAGCGGTAGACCTCTTCAAGCCTAGATTAGGCCACATAGTTTTGGAATGCTCACAGCCCCCTCTTTGTGACCATCTATAATTCGTTGCCCTTCGAATGATCTATCTATCATTCGTGGCCTGATCCGGAAAACTTAGCTAACATGTCGCTTGAGGCATACCCACAGATTCCAGTTTCACCGGAATGTGTAAGGTAGTTCCTAGTCTCGCAAGCTCGTCCGCTTTACAATTCCCTGGGATAAATCTGTGGCCCGGAACTCAGAACATGTGCATTGTGAGCATTTTGAGTTCACTCGACACTCGAGGGCGGTTTTTGTGTTCAGAAATACATTCTCCAAGGATTTAATGGCCGCCTGACTGTCTGAGAAGATATTTATGCTAATCGTCGTTTTGAAATTATAGTACCACCACTTCGTTAATTGCAAGGATCACCGCTTGATACACACTGCAGTGGTCGGGTAACGTTTTCGATATGACCAGTTCTAGATCTTAAGAGTACACTCCAAAGCCCACCTGGTCGCCTAGTTTGGAACCGTCCGTATAGAAGTCTATGTAACTTCTATTACCAGGGATTTCATAGTTCCAATCGGTTCTATCAGGTACAGTACGTATTAGCAACTCATGTAGGGTGTAATCCACACTGCGTGGAACATCGGACGTTGTGTCAAGGATAACACACATGACCAAAGAGGAAGCTCCCTTAGCCTAACGGCAATTTGTCTAGCCACAATGACCATGCAGCATTTAATTCAGTGCATCAGATGGTGTGGTCCTCAGTGCGGCTGTGATGCACAAACAAACCAATCTTTGGATCCGGTTGATTATTGAACAGTTGGTGGACTTTTTAAGCACCGTCCACCAGACCACAAAACCATATAGCATTATGGGTCTAACTACTGCAGTATATACCCAATGCATGATGAGTGGTCTAAACCCCCAACTTTTACCAACGGCTCTGTTGCAGGTGTATAGGGCTACAGTTGCCTTTCTTGCTATTGGACTATATCTTGATATAACCGCTATATAGACCGATTTGCCGATTTAAGGTCTTCGGACCACATTTGTTTTCCGATTTTGTAGAATGATATGGGACAATGATTTGTGTTAGCCCCCTTCGACATCCGTGTTCAATTCGGTCCACATCGGTCTATATTTGTATAAAGCTGCGAAAGCTACTGATCTCCCGACTATTACCCGATTTCGTTGAAATAAGCCACAATGCGTTTTGTCAAGATCCCCGACATCAGTGTCGAATGTGGTATAAATCGGTCTATATCTAAATATATTGGGTTGCCCAAAAAGTAATTGCGGATTTTTTAAAAGAAAGTAAATGCATTTTTAATAAAACTTACAATGAACTTTAATCAAATATACTTTTTTTACACCTTTTTTCTAAAGCAAGCTAAAAGTAACTGACAGAAGAATGAATGCAATTACAGAGTCACAAGCTGTGAAAAAATTTGTCAACGCCGACTATATGAAAAATCCAATTACTTTTTGGGCAACCCAATAGTAACCATGTAGACCGATCTCCCGACTTAATACCTTGGGCCCATAAGAGGCGCATTTATTATCTGATTACGTTGAAATTTGGCACAGTGAGCTATGATAGGCTTTTCGACATCCCTGCCCTTTATGGTTCAGATCGGCTTATATCTAGATATAGCTGCCATATATACCAATCTCCCAACTTAAGTTCTTGGTCCCATAAAAAGCGCATTTATTAACCGATTTCGCTGATGCATTTTTCACCGAATTATAAGGTGATTATTACATAAATTCGAGGTGGTGGGTATCCAAATTTCGGCCAAGCCTAATTTAATACCTTTTTCTTGTTTTTATCCACATTATAAAGTGATTCACAACATTTGAAGGCAAACAGGTCACAAAACACAACATTCTGCTTTAAATAATGTTAATTATCCCCATTTTGTGTGTTTATTTTTGAGAACAATTGATTTGTTTTGCGGCTAGAAGAGATAAGCACAGTGTTACCGTTGAGCGACTAAATTCGGAATTTCCGACCTTTCTAGAGTCAACTAATGTTTTGTGACCTTTTGAAATTTACAAATTTTTGCGACTTTTAGCTTTACTGTGTTTGTGCTACTTCTTCTGCAAATGTGTGGCTTTTATACAAGTTGCAGATAATTATTTTGAATTGAACGTAGAAAAATCCCAGAACGCTTTTGTCTTGTGGGTTTTTATACCCTCCACCATAGGATGGGAGTATACTAATTTTGTCATTCTGTTTGTAACATCTCGAAATATGCGTCTGAGACCCCATAAAGTATGTATATTCTTGATCGTCGTGACATTTTAAGTCGAACTAGCCATGTCCGTCCGTCTGTCTGTCGAAAGCACACTAACTTTTGGAGCAGTAGCCGCTTGAAATTTTGCACAAATACTTCTTATTAGTTAAGGTCGGTTGGGATTGTAAATGGGCCAAATCGATCCATGTTTTGATATAGCTGCCATACAAACCGATCTTGGGTCCTGACTTCTTGAGCCTCTAGAGGGCGCAATTCTCGTTCGATTTGACTGAAATTTCGCACATAGTGTTTTGATATCACTTCCAACAACTGTGCTAAGTATGGTTCAAATTGGTCCATAACCTGATATAGCTGCCATATAAACCCATCTTGGGTCTCCGATTTGGCATAAATTTTGTACAACGGCTTCTCCCATGGCCTTCAACATAGGTGTGCAATGTGGTCAGAATCGATCTATAATTTGATACAGCTCCCATATAAACCGATTTCCCGATTTCGCTTCTTGAGCCCCGAATCGGACTATAATTTGATATAGCTGCTCCTCCGTCCTTATTCATTATATTGGGTTGCCCAAAAAGTAATTGCGGATTTTTCATATAGTCGGCGTTGACAAATTTTTTCACAGCTTGTGACTCTGTAATTGCATTCTTTCTTCTGTCAGTTAACAGCTGTTACTTTCAGCTTGCTTTAGAAAAAAAGTGTAAAAAAAGTATACTTGATTGAAGTTCATTCTAACTTTTATTAAAAATGCATTTACTTTCTTTTAAAAAATCCGCAATTACTTTTTGGGCAACCCAATAATTTGTTTGCCCAAAAACAGCTACTGCGCAAAGAACTCGACAGATGCGACGATGGTGGAGGGTATATAAGATTCGGCCCGGCCGAACTTAGTACGCTCTTACTTATTTTCTTTACATTCCAGCCGAATATCGAGTTATGTGTCTGTCTTTGGTCTCTGTTTCTGTCTTTGCTGACTGTGTGAGCAGCCAGATGTTTATTCCCATGACTTTCTGGTTGGAGCAACCTCTTGGATCCATTCAAATCCCCGTCAACGTAGCCGGACTATATCTCAATTTTTCTAAATGCAAAGAGATAAAGCTAAAAAGAAAACAGGACAGATTGGTTCTTCTTCTTCTTCTTTGTTTTTACTAACCATCAAGTGCCTGATAATGTCAGTCAGGAAATCGGTTTACCTAATATTTTCGAAAACTGAACATCTTTTTATCCAATTTGAATATTTCTCCACTTTGGTTAGGGTTTCTCAATGAAACGATCGCCCGACTTGTACTGAGTTAGTTGATTGTATTCATTTGTAAAGTGTTGAATAATCACATTGGGAGCCTGTTTTTGAGAAAACTACCTTTTGTACGGCTATTTCAAGAATAATCTACTTTTGGTACGACCTTTTCAAAATTCCCAACGGTAACCCTGGATAAGCTTGCCTTGAGCTTCACACCATTCCATTCCCCAATAAATGGCCGGCTCATATTAAATCTGTTGTATCTGTTGTCTGGCTTTTGTTTGATTTATTATTTAAATAAATACATACATATATAGAGTTACATACGTACATACATATATTATTAAATTATCCTATGCTAAACAATAATAATAATAATAATAAATTCATTTTTAAAATGATTTTCGCGCACCGCCTTCTCTCTCGCGACTCTCCTCAGGTGATCATATGTCAACTTAACAATTAAAGCTTATCACTAATCACAAAAAAAAACAAACAATCAAACAAAAGTGATTGACTGAAATAAAACAAATCAACCACCGAATGATCCTCTGGACGATTGCACGGGGGCTATATTCGCTACCGTTGAATTGCGCTGAGCTTCAATGGCTTTGTGGTTAACAAACCAGAATGGTTGCTGGTCCAAGGGCAGTTTGCTTAGTTTGTTGATCAATTCCTGATCGCCATGCGCATCCAGAGGGTGCACGGGATTTGGGGTGGTGGAAGTGGTTGATGCAGAACCGGAGATCGCATTTGAGCCATCTGTTTCGCCAAAGCGATCGGCAAATGAGACTGCACCTGCATTTTCGGCATTTGGTGTTGCTGCCGCAGAAAATCCACTTCCACTCGAACCACTTGTCGATGTTGATGGTCTATTGATGGGTGTGTACACCGATACGGGAGTTACCACAAACCCTGTTGGAGGTCTTTGCGGCTGGCCATAGGGTATTTGATTGCTGATGGGAGCTTCGCCTTCTCCAAAACGATCTTGGATTTCTGGTTGTGTCACCACCACTACGTTGTTGTTATATTTATCCTTCTGATTCAGGCCGTTTGGAGGGCGGCTACCAGCAAAGGGGGGTCTTTGAGCCATGGTGTTTTGCAGCAATACGAATACACCGAACAAAATGCAGATTAGTACTTTTTTGCTAAATGCTGTCATTGTGGGCTAATTTATGTCGTTTTTTATTTTAGATTGGCGATTACTATTGCGATCTTATTTCAAGTAAAAAAAAACTTAACACAATTTATTTTGTTTTGTTTTGTGGGGAAAAGAAAACTTGTTTCTCGAACTCTTGACTAATGTTGTGCAAAGCGCAAATTTGTGGGATCCGTTGTTTGGCTGAGTTGTCACTTTCACGTCGTCTCGTGGGGAACTACTGCGAGTTGGGCCATTGGGATGCTTATAAATACGAAGCTGGTGTCTCTCAATTGATCTTCCCAAAAATCCAAGATGCTCAACCTCGTTCTCTTCTTCGTTTTGGGGTTACTCATCGCTTAAGATTCGGATGCTTGCTTGAGTATCTCATTGACTGTTTGACGCACCAAACAGATGCTACTGCGGTAAATTGTCGTTTTGTTTTATTTAACTCTCGTGTGTGTGCGTGTGTGTTTTTATTTTTTGTTGTTTTGTTTTATTTTATTTTCGCATTTCCAACGAAGCAACAAATTGAAGTCTTAAATGCCGACTCACACCCATTAATAGAAGTTGAGAGGATAAAGGGACTAACTCAAACATTATTGCACCCACAAAAAATTGCTTAGAAAACGAAATTTGTAATTTAAAAGGAAATGCTGAGAACGATTTTGTAACTCGCACGGAATTCCTAACTTAGATTTTAGATTTCGAGGTTACTTTTTATACCCACCACCATAAAGAATATATATTCTTGATCGTCTCAACATTCCGAGTCGAACTAGCCATGTCCGTCCGTCTGTCGAAATCACGGTAGCGGTGTACAGATACATTACATTGATGTTGGTCATTGGGGATTGCAAATGGGCTATATCGGTTGAGATTTGAATATCTCCTGATCTCCCGATTTGACTTCTTGAGCCCCATGGAAGCCGCAATTTTTGTCCGATTTGACTGACATTATGCATGCCGAGTACTGTTCCGACTTCTAATACAACATTTCCTTTGAATATAATCAAATCGTTACAAAGCATTATATTAATGCCATAAAAATTTGCAAAATTTTGTTCGGGCTGCGAAGGGCGCTAGTAAAATTCAACAAAAATCCGTTTTCATGTATGAAATATGTCTTATGGTGTTCAGGATATACGCCTATTCAATGTCATTCCGTTTGCAACACATCGAAAAATCCATTTCCGACCCTTTATGGTATATATATTCTTGATCAGCGTGAAAATCTAAGGCGACCTAGCCATGTCCGTCCGTCTGTCTGTTGAAATCTCGCTAGAGTCTTTAAAAATAGAGATACTGAGCTGAAATTTTGCACAGATTTTTTTTTTTATGCATAAGCAGGTTAAGTTTGAAGATGGGCTATATCGGACTATATCTTCATATAGCCCCCATATAGACCGATCCGCCGATTAAGGGTCTTTGGCCCATAAAAGCCACATTGATTATCCGATTTTGCTGAAATTTGGGACAGTGAGTTGTGTTAGGTCAGTCGATATCCCAGTTCAGTTTGGCTCAGATCGGTCCAGATTTGGATATAGCTGCCATATAGACCGATCTCTCGATTTAAAGTTTTGTGTCCACAAAGGAATTATGTTAGGCTCTTCGACATACTTCTGCAATATGGCACAGATCGGTCCAGATTTGGATATATCTGCCATATAGACCGATCTCTCGATTTAAAGTTTTGGTTGGGTCAACAAAGACGCATTTATTGTCCGATCACTCCGAAATTTGGGACAGTGAATTGTGTTAGGCTCTTCGACATAGTTCTGCAATATGGCCGATTTGAAGTTTTGGGTCCACAAAAGACTCATTTATTGTCCGATGTCGCCCAAATTTGGGACAGTGAGTTATGTTGGGCCCTTCGACATCCTTCATCAGTTTGGCTCAGATTGGTCCAGATTTAGATATAGTTGCCATATAGACCGATCTCTCGATTTAAGGTTTTGGGCCCATAAAAGCCGCATTTATTGTCCGATGTCGCCCAAATTTGGGACAGTGCTTAGTGTTATGCTCTTCGACATTTTTCTGAAACTTGCCCAAATCGGTCCAGATTTGGATATAGCTGTCATATAGACCGATATCTCGATTGTAAGTCTTGGCCCCATAAAAGGCGCAATTGAACAATGACTTGTTCTTGTAAGTATTTGGTCTAAATTGGATCATATGGCTATATATGGGGCATAAGGTATGCATTTTTCACCCGATTTTGACGAAAGGTGGTTTACATATATACCCGAGATGTTGGGTATCCAAAGTTCGGCCCGGCCGGACTTAACCATAGGATGGGGGTATACTAATTTCGTTATTCTGTTTGTAACTACTCAAAATATTCGTCTGAGACCCCATAAAGTATATATATTCTTGATCGTCACGTAAGTCGATCTAACCATGTCCGTCCGTCCATCTGTCCGTCCGTCCATGCGTCCGTCTGTCTATCGAAAGCATGCTAACTTTCGAAGGAGTAAAGCTAGCCGCTTGAAATTTTGCACTAATACTTTTTATTAATGTAGGTCGGTTGGGTTTGTAAATAGGCCAAATCGATCCATGTTTTGATATATCTGCCATATATACCGATCTTGGGTCTTGACTTCTTAAGCCGATTTGGCAACGCTTCACAACGACTTTGTACAACGGCTTCTCTCATGACCTTTAAGATACGTGTCTATTATGGTCTGAATCGATCTATAGCTTGATACAGCTCCCATATAAACCCATCTTTAGATTTTGCTTCTTGAGCCCCTACGAGGCGCAATTTTGATGCGAATGAATTGAAATATTACGCAATGACTTCTACAATGTTCAGCATTCATTTATGGTCCAAATCGGACTATAATTGATATAGCTCCAATAGCATAACAGTTCTTATTCAATATTCTTTGTTTGCCTAAAAAGAGATACCGCGCATAGAACTCAACAAATGCGATCCATGGTGGAGTGTATATAAGATTCGGCTCGGCCGAACTTGGCACGCTCTTACTTTTTTTTAACAATACGACTTATTTTATTCCAAAAATCAACGTGTCTCAAATTTCGTTTTAAGCTCTTTATGCTTAGCCTAGGTAGACTTAGAGGCGCTTTATGCCTGCACTTCTACCTTACTGGGGTATGAGCAATGTGTGGCGTCAAAATTTTGCCAACTCACGACTTTGTGCAGTTAATTTTAACTGCATAATGCACTTGGATGCACTTTGATTTATCTTTGAGGCTTTGACGCCATTCATCATTCCTTTTTTTTTAGAGAAGACACATTTCAAGTAAACGCCTGGTGACTTGTTTTTGGGTTTCTTGTGGTTTTGGGTTATTCCCAACCGACAACAACATGCCATAAAGACAACAAAAAACCACAACTCATATCAACAATAAACGTGGAATTATCTGAAAAAAAAAACAAAAACAACAAAGTAACAACGGATGTATAAAAAAAACAAAGACCATGAATGGCCACCAGTAAGGGAGCAGGCACAGAGAGAAATACAGAGAGAAGGCCTGCTCTCAAACAGATGGTGCGTGCTTTCTACTAAGAACCTGTTCTTCTCCTCCCTCGTCATTTTGCTTCATCAAATTTCTCCTCAAGACATTAAAGTGACGAGCAGCAATGACGGCCGGCAGTGACGACATCAATTAGGCAAATGATTAATATCTTGATATTCCCATAATAAAGTGACGTATATACATGGGTTGTCTTACATTGGAGTAATCTCTCTTAAGAGAGTTCTTCTTTGTAAAATTCTCTTATAAGCTGCAGAGCTTATAAGAGATTTCGTATGCTTTTAGTTTTGATTTGTTTCTTTTTTGCTCCTAGGAAGTGGCTTTGGCATTGTGGATTTTTCCTACGTCCTCTTGATGTTAATACTAACAAGTAAGAGCGTGCTAAGCTCGGGCGGGTCAAATATTATATACCCTCCAACGGGAACGTAGCCAGGACTTTATTTTTTTTTTTCTCAAAATCGGAAAATGCCAGAATTCTTCTGTTACTGTGAAATTTGTAAAAATATTTCAATTCTTTTTTTTTTTGATAATTGTGGTCGCTATTGGGTGCAGGCACTGACCCATTTACGGTGACATTTGGTCATAACGTCAGAGCAGAAATTTGTACTGAATGTCAAGACAATATTCATCAATCTTTCAATATCTTCAAGTTCGGGTTGTCTTTGCGAATATCTTCATTCTGTACGGAAAGTTTCGGCGAATCAGCTTCAGTTTTTTGATGACATTTTTATACCCTCCACCATAGGATGGGGGGTATACTAATTTCGTCATTCTGTTTGTAACTACTCGAAATATTCGTCTGAGACCCCATAAAGTATATATATTCTTGATCGTCGCGACATTTTATGTCGATCTAGCCATATCCGTCCGTCTGTCTGTCGAAAGCACGCAAACTTCCCAAGGAGTAAAGTTAGCCGCTTGAAATTTTGCACAAATACTTCTTATTGGTGTAGGTCAGTTGGTAAATAGGCCATATCGGTCCATATGTTGATATAGCTGCCATAAAACCGATCTTGGGTCTTGACTTCTTGAGCCTCTAGAGGTCGCAATTCTTATCCGATTTGAATGAATTTTAGCACAAAGTATTTTGTTATGATATCCAACAACTGTGACAAGTATGGTTCAAATCGATAAATTACCTGTTATAGCTGTCATATAAACTGATCTTGGGTCTTGACTTCTTGAGCCTCTAGAGTGCGCAATTCTTATCCGATTTGAATGAATTTGAACACAAAGTATTTTGTTTTGATATCCAACAACTGTGCCAAGTATGGTTCAAATCGGTTCACAACCTGATATAGCTGTCATATAAACAAATCTGGGGACTTGACTTCTTGAGCTTCTAGAGGGCCCAATTCATATCCGATTTGGCGGAAATTTTGCATGACGTATTTTATTCTTACTTTCATCAACTGTGTCAAATAAGGTTCAAATCGGTTCATAACCTGATATAGCTGTCATATAAAACGATCAGGGATATTGACTTCTTGAGCCTCTAGAGGTCGCAATTCTTATCCGATTTGCGTGAAATTTTGTACGACGGATCCTCTCATGACCATCAACATATGTGTTTATTATGATCTGAATCGGTCTATAGCCCGATACAGCTCCCATATAAATCGATCTCTCTATTTTACTTCCTTTTCTTATATCCTTTTTTTTTTGCCTAAGAAGAGATGGCGGGAAAAGAACTCGACAAATGCGATCCATGGTGGAGGGTATATAAGATTCGGCCCGGCCGAACTTAGCACGCTTTTTCTTGTTTACGATTACTTTTTGTAGATAATAGATTTTGAACAAAAATACTTTCTGATTTCATCCATTAGAGCATTCCCATTATTTATGATTTTTATGCAAAATGTTATGTCGCAAAATGCAAAATCTTATTGAAATTTTGACTGAAAAAACAATTTCGAGGTCTATAGAGAGTTTCTCGCTGAAGTTTAGTCCTTAAAAAAATTCATTTAAATTTACTCTTTAGAAAAACCTTTATTGACATTTTGTTTTATAAAAAATTGTCTTTAGAAAAAATTAAAAAAAATTATCTCTAAAAAATAATTTCGAGGTGGGCCCGGCCCGAACTGAAGTTTTGTCATGTTATGAGAGAATGTTACGCTGAAATTTTGTCTTAGAAAAATTCAATTAAAGTTGGTTTAGAAAAAATTGCATTAAATTTCAAGGCGGCCTTGGCCTCATCACAATGTTGTTATACCCACCACCGAAGGATGGGGGTATATTCATTTTGTCATTCCGTTTGCAACACATCGAAGTATCCATTTAAAGCCATATAAAGTATATATATTCTTGATCAGCGTGAAAATCTAAGACGTCAGTCTGCCCAACTGTCCGTCTGTCTGTTGAAATCACGCTACTGTCTTTAAAAATAGAGATATTGAGCTGAAACACAGATTCTTTTTTTGTCCATAAGCAGGTTAAGTTCGAAGATGAGTTATATCGGTCTATATCTTGATATAGCCCCCATATAGACCGATCTGCCGATTTAGTGTCTTAGGCGAATAAAAGCCACCTTTATTATCCGATTTTGCTGAAATGTGGGACAGTGAGTTGTGTTAGGCCCTTCGATATCCTTCGTCAATTTGGCCCAGATCGGTTCAGATTTGGATATAGCTGCCATATAGACTGATCCGCCGATTTAGAGTCTTAGACCCACAAAAGCCACATTTATTATCCGATTTTGCTGAAATTTGGGACAGTGAGTTGTGTTAGGCCCTTCGATATCCTTCGTCAATATGGCCCAGATCGGTTCAGATTTGGATATAGCTGGCGATTTAGGGTCTTAGGCCCATTAAAGCCCCATTTATTATCCGATTTCACTTAAATTTGGGGGCAGTGAGTTATCTTAGGCCCTTCAACATCTGCCTTTAATTTGGCCCTGATCGGATTAGATTTGGATATAGCTGCCATATAGACCGATCTCTCGGTTTTAGGTTTTGGGGTCTTAAAAAGCGCATTTATTGTCTGATGTCGGCGCAATTTGGGTCAGTGAGTTGTGTTCGGCCCGTCGACATCCTTCTTCAATTTCACTCAGATCGGTCCAGATTTGGATATAGCTGCCATATAGACCGATCTCTCGATTTAATGTTTTGGGCCCATAAAAGGCGCATTTATTGTCCGATGTTGCCGAAATTTAGGACAGAGATTTAAGTTAAGCCCCTCCACATATTTCTGCAAATTGGTCTAAAGTCTTGGCCCCAAAAAAGGCGCATTTATAATTCGTATGAAATTTTCACCGAATTTTGATGAGAGGTGGTTTATATATATACCCGAGGTGGTGGGTATCTATAGTTCGGCCCGGCCGAACTTAACGCCTTTTTACTTGTTTTAGGCGAGCAATGGATGAGAATTGCTATGCAATTGGAGCTATATAATGATATGTATAGACAAACGCAAACGGGAGATCGGTTTATATGGGAGCTATATCAGGTCATAGACAAATTTAGCCCATATGTGGCGCGTATATTATAGGAGAAGTCAATTTCAGCGAAATCGGATAATTATTTCGCATTTTAGAGTCTCAAGAAGTCAAATCTGAAGATCGGCAGCTATATCAAAACATGGACCGATATAGCCCATTTACAATCCCTACCGACCTACACTTATAAGAAGTATTTGTGCAAAATTTCAAGCGGCTAGCTCTACTGCTTCAAAAGTTACCGTGCATTCGACAGACAGACGGACGGACATGGCTAATTCGACTTAAAATGTCACGACGATCAAGAATATATATACTTTAAGGGGTCTCAGACGCATATTTCGTGGTGTTACAAACAGAATGACGAAATTAGTATACCTCGATAAAGAAAAGTCCAAGTCGGTAATTTCGTGCTACTAACAAAATCATTATTTATCTTCGGACTTAAGCAAAATATAGATAATATGCGTATATATACGTTGTGGTATGCACCAGGCCGAACTTAATGAATTTTGACTTGTTTGGATACTACATTGGCGATAGACCAAAACTTCTGGAAATAAGCGAACTCGCGCGCACGAAATTAATTCAGCTGTCGGGCTGTCCAGCTATGCAAAAACACGATACAAATTATTAATGTATTTGGTACTCAGTAGCACTCCCTTTCTTAATGCCTTGCAAAATCTCTTGCAAATTATCATTGGTTAAATTGGCCAAACAACAGTTTCCTCAATCAAACAAAAGGTACTTTTGTCAATGCCAATTTTCTGATATGCACCATAACGGCAAGCCAACTTTTCTACGTAAAGTAAGAACAACATTGGCATCAATGCAGGCGCAATGTATGATTCGAGTGCATTTGAGTTTTTTCTTCTTATCGATATTCGCAGTTCAGTGAACTAAATTTCCCGCAGTTGGAAATAGTTACGCTCGATTCACACCACACTGCATGCCATACCTATGCCATTGCTATGCCCCCATCCACCCTAGTTTTCTAGTGCACGAATGTGTCAGTCATTGTCTGGATAGAGATGGTTTGTATACAGTTGAAGTGAAAATTCAACACATTCAAAGAATAAAATACTGTTCCGCCCGCACTTCCTGGGCACCAAGGATGATACTCAGCCGCAGTACACTCACACATACACACATAGAAACACAATAAGATTGCAAAGTTAACAAGCAGACAATTGAATTGCTTTCTACTCGGTCCGCTCCAAGTGGATTTAAGCCCTGCAGCGGATATTGCTGCGGCATCTCCTTCCATTGCGAATGGCGGTTATAGAAAATTCTTACTCTGGTGGATGGATGAATGTGGGTTAATATTATTTTATGTGAGTGAGTGTGTGTGCGTGTGTGTGTGTGTGGGTGTTTGAGTGTCACTAGGATTTGCAATGGAATTTACTTTTGCAATGACATTCAATTGGAGTGCATTATTCGCCATATCTTCTTTTCATTCAGAGATAATGCCTTTCAATTTTTGTTTCCAGGCCTTTGGTATGGAATGCCATTCATCGTGATAAACCATTGTGGGGAGAGCATTAGCGAATGCATTTCTAAGGGAGGTGGGGTTCATAACATCACAAACACATTCTAGATCCTTTACAAAGCTCATTTCATTTATTTTGACTTTTTTGTTGATGTTGCAGAAATTCGTTTAAATTAAATTAAAAATAACTATCGTTAAAATTACTGTATAGGGGGTGGCGGTGATGTTTACCAAGATCGTAGTACGTGATTGAAGGAGTTCTCGAGCAGCAGCAGCAATTTTATCAATATCCATAGGCAGGCAGGGAATGGAGGAGAAAATTTTCCAAAAACAAACTTTTGCCATGAGAAGTGAGGAAATTTTCTTCACAACCAGCTATCTAGACATTGCGCTTCTTGGTGGCACGCAATTTGGCCAATTTAGCTTGGCGGTAGGCGGCCTGACGACGGGCCTGCACCAAACGGGCTTGACGTTGTTTTTGGCGGGCCAAAACTACCTCGGCTGGCAAGGCATTGGCATCAAGTTCTGGAGGGCCATATACCTCATCAGGCGAATTGTAGAGCACAGGGGTATCGGGGGGACCATAGACCTCATCGGGAACCGGTTCACTTGCCTCAGGGGCCACTTCCTCTACCACTGGCACATCGTCTGTGGGTGCAGTTTCTTCAAAGGGAATGTCGGGCTTTAGTTCATCTGCAGAGGGATAGGGTGTGACCGGTATATCGACTTCTTGGCGGGCCAATTGGCGATTGCGTTGAATGAGGCGCACTGGACGAGGTCTGGTCTTTTGCGCCTCACAGCTGATGATGGCCAAAGCGACGAGCAGCAAGGCAATAGCAAATTGGTACTTGGCCATTTTAGACGGGAGCTGGAGTCGAGTTGAGTGCAAACCGGATGTTTAACTTGGGCTAAGCCAGGGACGACTGATGGCCATTTCAAAGCTGCTGCCATCATTTATAGCCCAGCTAAGCAAGCTGATGACGAAATTTTATCGTTTAGATCCTTATTTGTGCAGATTGCCTGCATCGCCTTGAATGGTCATCATGGATAGACAATTATGCACGAGCAAGAGACGTGAAGCCGGTGACAATCGAAGTTATGCTGATTTTATGTGCTAACGTGACCAAAATGTGTCGCTCACTTTCAGAGGTGCTTTAGAATGGAATGCAAAAGCAAAAAAACGGGCATAAACAACCACAACCTGCCACCAGCGGACCCCAACAGCAGCTTCATGCATTTAAAAACACCTACGTTCCATATGTTTTGGCTTGTGGTTCACGGCTCAAAGCTCCCAGCCACAGCCATAGCCACCACCAATACCAAGGTATAACTTAAAAATGTACAGGAAACTCAATCTTCAATCCAGGCCACAAACACAGGGGCACACACACAGGGCTGGTGTATCCACACATCAATACTTGCCCACCAACACCCAAACATCCATGCATGCAGAGATTTTATTGCTGCTCTTGCTACCCCTCTCCCCATTATCATCCTTAATGCAGTGCCAAATAGTTTTAATTAAGAATCCAATACCCATATAAAAATGAACACACAAACACCTGTCTAACGCCAATCGCTTTTAACCATTTGCAGCAGCAGCAGCAGCAGCAGACATGACAAACTCAGCGGAAACCGAAGCAATGCTTTTGTCCAACCGACGTACTAGAAAACCAATTGAGGGAAACAATTGCAATTCCAATATCCTCTTTCAATTCATTGATGACACTCAAACTACTGCTGCCGGTTGGGTCAAAAATCCACCCATACCTCTTGGACAGATGAGGATGGCGACATAATTAGAGAGAGAGAGAGAGAGAGAGAGAGTCAGTCCATGCAATCACATTCATTGATAGGATAAATGCGTTAGATTTCAGTTGGCCGCTCGTAGCTTACAGCCTACCAACACGCTGGGTATTTAGACAAAGAGGAAGGCGTCAACATTCTGGAGTGGAACAGCATTTGTCATTGCATTTGCAAAGAGACGGCAGCGACCGGCAGAAAGGCAGACAGACCGACACTATTTGGCATTGGGAAAATACGCTGAGTACACACAAACTGGCAAAACAATGGGGACTAACTAAAAAATCCCACTTCTATGGTCTGCTGTGGTATGGTGATTGTCTCTTTGTCTGTCTGTCTGGTGCCGCTGAACGGAGCAGTTCAAAGTGAATGTAACATATTTGCCAGCTAAGCAAAAACAAAAAGGATTGTTCCTGCTGTGTCCGTGCTTCTTTCGTTCAGTCGCTTCTGCATTTCCCTTGACTAACATATCCGCCATATTTTGTGTACTGGTATGGCTTTAATTTGCAGCACCTTGTGCTTGAAGTTGAAATGTTAGAGAATCAAAATGTGAAAGTGAACTTTAAGGAGACACCGTTTGATTTGCATTTCCTAAAACAAAAGCAGGAGGCATTAAGGGCTGTCTAAATCATGGTGAAAACGAACATCAAAAGAGTATTGGGTCATCTGAAATGAAAGACCCAATGGACTGGCATGAAGACGTTCGTGATTCTTAGATTCGCTTTCGGCACCAAGTTAGCAGAATGGACGACAGAACCCTTTTGGGGCAACACCAAAGGGAGGAGTACTAAGGATTCACTCTTGTTAAACAAATGAAAGACCCAATGGACTGGCATGAAGACGTTCGTGATTCTTAGATTCGCATTCGGAACCAAGTTAGCAGAATGGATGAAAGACCCAATGGACTGGCATGAAGACGTTCGTGATTCTTAGATTCGCTTTCGGCACCAAGTTAGCAGAATGGATGACAGAACCCTTTTGGGGCAACACCAAAGGGAGGAGTACAAAGGATTCGCTCTTGTTAAACAAATTAAAACAGAGAGGTACAGTGAATGTTCTTACTGGAAAATACAAGACGGTCTTCCTGTCTTGGTAATCTACTGAGTCCGTTGGCAATTTTATTTCCTATGAACCAATGCCCTTTTGAAGTCTGTTCTGTCTGTTCAAACCCGAATTTGCGGTTATGTTTCTTGAGGAAATCCCCTTATTTACATATGCACAGTAGGATGAGGAAATCAAAAAAAAAAAATATTTTTTTATAAATTTTATTCGGGTTGTTAATAATGTTTTCATTGCAAGTCTATCCAAATTCAATAAAAGCCACCACAGATATTCCCATTCCAAATTTTGTAACAATTGTTCTATCCATTCAAAGTTGGCAGATTTTTGTCTACTATTTTAAAGCCCACCACTAATCTCGTTATTCCGTTTGTAACACCTCAAAATATTCTTGATCGTCTTGAACTTCTTGATCAATCAAGCCAAGTCCGTCTGCCAATCCATCCGTCCGTCTGTGGAAATCATGGTAGGTATTTTATTTTTATTTCTTAATCTACGTGTTCATTTTAAGTTCTCGTGTACTAACAATAAGTATAAACGTGCTAAGTTCGGCCGGGACGAGTCTTGGGTCCACACCACAATGAATTCCGCTCAAAATTAAACTTTATTAATTCAGTTCAAATCGAGAGTTGATTGATGCTTCCCAAGAAGTCATATCGAGGTATGGGTATTTAAGGAGGCCTATATCAGTCTATAGACAGATTCAGATTGAACTTGGCACAGAGGCTGGAAATCATAACAGAACTCTTTGTGCCCAATTTCAGCCAAATCAGGAGTTTAAGAAGTCCAGTCCTGGGATCGGTTTATATGGGAGCTATGTCAGTATATAGATAGATGCGGATCTTACTTAGCACAGTGGTTGGAAGTCGGAACAGAAGACTTTGCGCCAAATTTCAGTCATATCGCAAAAATTCCCGGTCTTTAGGTGCTCAAGAAGACAAAACTGTGGATCGGTTTATGTGGGGGCTATATCCAAATATTAACCGATAAGGCCATTTGCAATCTTCAACGACCTACATCGATAAGGAATTTCGGATATCTTCATTCGTTCGAACAATTTCGACAGACGGACAGACAGACATGGCTAGATCGACTCCAAGTGTCAAGACGATCAAGAATATATTTACTTTAGGGGGTCTAAGATCAATATTTCGAGCTGTTGCAAAGGAAACAGCGAAGTTAGTATACCCCTATCCTATGGTAGAGGGTATGCTTAATAGGGTCAATATTGCGAGGAATTGTGATCGGAATGACTAGATTATTATACCCCTCTTCGTATGGTGGTGGGAATAAAAATGTGATAATTTGGAGAATTTGATTATACAAATTTATTATAACACTACTATTGGTTTGCCCAAAAAGTAATTGTGGATTTTTCATATAGTTGGCGTTTCACAGCTTTTGACTCTGTAATTGCATTCTTTCTTCTGTCAGTTATCAGCAGTTACTTTAAGCTTGCTTTAGAAAAAAAGTGTAAAAAAAGTATATTTGATTAAAGTTCATTCTAAGTTTTATTAAAAATGCATTTACTTTCTTTTAAAAAATCCGCAATTACTTTTTGGGCAACCCAATATATCCATATTATTAATCAAATATATGCCGATCTTAATTAAATTTGGTTCACGTGCCGTGAAACTCTGTACAAGTTACAGTTCCATTGTTTCAACGAAATCGGGAAATAAATGCGCCGTTTCTGTAATTAAGCGCTAATTCGGATGACCGACCTATATGACATTATGTATCTAAATATGGTCCGATCTGGACCATATGTGGGTTGGATGTCGGGAGTCTTAAACCGAACTTATCACCGAACTTATCACGGTTTCACTTGTTGTTTCCCAAAAGCAGCATGGCAGGCTTTCTTACAATCTGAAATTTGATACTGAATGCTTCTGTATCGCGTAAATCGATAGTTTTTCTGTTTCTTTTCTTTCAGTGTTGAATATTTCTACTTGCTAAAGAACTTTTTGTAATCCCTTACTCATTTGGATTCCCTAAAGTAGTCAGCGAATAAGCAAAGACAATCAACATCTGAGCATGTGACACACATGGCGGCATTTGTGTTCTGCTATGTGGGATACTGTTGACAATTACATGCCTCGTGGTGCCCAGAGAACGTGCACTGTGCCAGCCTTGAGGCATGGAATTAGCGCTTAAAATATGTGCAAGTGAGTGAGTGTGCGTGAGCCCCCAGTGTGCGGACAGGCAAGTTAATTTCTGCCACATTGCATTACTCGCATTTGAGTTGCATTGCCACAGCACAGCAACCATGCTGCATTCGTCAGCATCTGTATCAGCGCCACGATTCTCATTGTCATCTTTTTTCCACACTATTGACATTTGAACCGTAGAGGGTCCCTGGTTGTTTGTGTTTTTTTTTTTTCCTTTTTGTATCAGCACAGTGATAGAGACGGGGCTGGAGGTTAGCCTGGTTGTTCTATGTACCATATGCTGAGGACGACTGACTGTCACCGTTACGTGTATGTGTAATTCTAAATCCTCGATTTGTTTGTACTTTTCGTTTGCACTGCTTGTGTATTAACAGTTGGCAGAAGGGTGAAGGGGGTTTCTTTGTGCCCCTCCACTTTAGTGTTGTTTTATTGCCATTGGCTGATATTGCTGGTGATAATGTTTGGATTGCTGTGGCAAATTGCGCCTCATCGGGGCGACACTGCTATGGACAACACTGAAAAACACCAACAGAATGTGTGTGTCCATGCCGTTTCAGTGGCTTTATTGATGTCCATATGCTGTCCTTTCAAATTTAGCCATTGGCATTTTGGTCTTAACACGGCTTAAGTCCAGCACAGTACAGTGCAGCACAGTGTTATGAGCACGGTCCGGAAATGTTGACGAAACCTTTACAATGTTGGCATGAGCTGATGATTGATTGTTTGGTGGTTTATTATAAATAATTGAAGCTTGTTTCGTTTCGTTTAGATAACATTGTTGGCAAGTCGCATGGATTAAAGGATCATGCATTTTTTGGTTTGACAAAAATTCTAAAAAACACACACACACACACACAAATTGAAACATTCATGTAAATCATGTGTTTCAGCTGGAAAAAAAAAATCCAATGACCAAAATAGAATGTAGCGCAAAAGCTGATGCATGTGGAAAATAAAAAATATTTGGTAACATATTTTACGTTTTTACAAAATGTAAATAAAAAAAATATGTAAAATTTCGGAAAGCCCACCCAAAAGTGGCTTTCCATGTGAAATTTTGTATTCTTTCCATTAACATTGCTCGATGTGTATTATTGGAAGGTTGCTTAAGATAAAAGCTCTGATCAATTTGAATTAAACACTAAAATCGCTCTAAACGTTTGGCAAAATCATTATCTACTATGAATTCTTAGAATTTTTGCCAACAAAGACTGGGCTTAGTATTGAAGCCTTGTTCCTCTTTGTCAACCATCCCTTTTTTATATCCCCCATCGAGGGATGGGGGTATATTCATTTTGCCATTCCGTTTGCAACACATCGAAATATCCATTACCGACCATATAAAGTATATATATTCTTGATCAGTGTAAAAATCTAAGACGATCTAGCCATATCTGTTCGTCTGTCCGTGCGTCTGTCTGTCTGTCCGTCTGTCTGTCCGTCTGTCTGTCCGTCTGTCCGTCTGTCTGTCCGTCTGTCCGTCTGTCTGTCCGTCTGTCCGTCCGTCTGTCTGTCCGTCTGTCTGTCTGTCCGTCTGTCTGTCCGTCTGTCTGTCCGTCTGTCTGTCCGTCTGTCTGTCCGTCTGTCTGTCCGTCTGTCTGTCCGTCTGTCTGTCCGTCTGTCTGTCCGTCTGTCTGTCCGTCTGTCTGTCCGTCTGTCTGTCCGTCTGTCTGTCCGTCTGTCTGTCCGTCTGTCTGTCCGTCTGTCTGTACGTTTGTCTGTCCGTCTGTCTGTCCGTCTGTCTGTCCGTCTGTCTGTCCGTCTGTCTGTCCGTCTGTCTGTACGTTTGTCTGTCCGTCTGTCTGTCTGTCCGTCTGTCCGTCTGTCTGTCCGTCTGTCTGTCCGTCTGTCTGTCCGTCTGTCTGTCCGTCTGTCTGTCCGTCTGTCTGTACGTTTGTCTGTCCGTCTGTCTGTCTGTCCGTCTGTCTGTCCGTCTGTCTGTCCGTCTGTCTGTCCGTCTGTCTGTCCGCCTGTCTGTCCGTCTGTCTTTCCGTCTGTTTGTCCGTCTGTCCGTCTGTCCGTCTGTCTGTCCGTCTGTCTGTACGTTTGTCTGTCCGTCTGTCTGTCTGTCCGTCTGTCTTTCCGTCTGTTTGTCCGTCTGTCTGGCCGTCTGTCTGTCTGTGTCCGTCTGTCTTTCCGTCTGTCTGTCCGTCTGTCTGTCCGTCTGTCTGTCCGTCTGTCTGTCCGTCTGTCTGTCCGTCTGTCTGTCCGTCTGTCTGTCGGTCTGTCTGTCCGTCTGTCTGTCCGTCTGTCTGTACGTTTGTCTGTCCGTCTGTCTGTCTGTCCGTCTGTCTTTCCATCTGTTTGTCCGTCTGTCTGTCTGTCCGTCCGTCTGTCTGTCCGTCTGTCTGTCCGTCTGTCTGGCCGTCTGTCTGTCTGTCCGTCTGTCTGTTGACATCACGCTACAGTCTTTAAACATAGAGATATTGAGCTGAAAATTTGTAGAGATTCTTTTCTTGTCCATAAAAACCAACTAGAGGTTTTTTGTTTTAATTCGTATATTTAGGCACTAAAACCTTCAAAAAGTCTTTCATTTTATTTCCTAAACTCCTATTTTATGACCATTTAGCGAATAAAGCTGTACGATTAAGCTGGAAAACGTCAAATTTTCCAATGGACTGGTACATGCAGCAGTCCTCATAATAAAAAAAAATTTGATGTTGAATATCTTTGGGCCACTTGAACCAATTGATTTTTTTTTTTCTTCTATTTTGAATAGAAAGCAAAATAAAAACCTTTTTAAAAGTTAAGGCAAAATGTGGTGTGTTGCAAATGCATTGGACCGGCTACGGAGATCGCGATTTTGAGGTTGAGCAAAGCTTCATCATCAGTCCGCTTAGCCACAAAAAGGTTGGCCACATTGCCATATTCGATCATATTGGGATATATTTCTTCTCTAGGGCGCAATTGGTTTGAATTTCATCTTAAACCTAACATAGCTCCCATATATAACAACCTCCCGATTGCACTTCTTGAACCCCTAGAGGTCGCAGTTTTTGTCTGATTTGCCCAATGACTTCTCCTTGATCTCCAACATACGTGTCAAGAAGCTCCCATATAAACCGATTTCTCGATTATATTTCTTGAGCACCTATAGTCGCAATTCTCAACCGACTTGACTGGCACTTCTATGGTCTCTAACATTCAAACGAAGTATGAGCCGAATCGGTCCGTAGTCTGATGTAGCTCCAATAGCATAACGTTTCTTATCCAAAGAGATACCATACACAAAATTTGACGATTTTACTTGTTTTGATGTAAAATGTACCGATTTCATCAATTAACGCTCAACAAGAGAGATATTGTACAATGTTTCGAACGCCAAAGGTATCTAAAAACAAGCCCAAAACTTTAAATATTATATTTCATTTGTTCCAATCATAGTTTTTTTGCAGATTTTCTTAGCCAAGCCTAGAATCGATTTCTATTCTATAGAAAAATGTCAATCCAAGGAGTTACAGGCAAACTTACTTTTACGCTGAGAACTACAGTTGTACAATTTTGAATAGTTTTTCGTAAATAAGGGACATTATGAAAGTAGTTCGTTCTGCCAGATGTTGCAACTAAAGGGACATTTTACTAAATTTAGCTGCCTTCTAATGACCTAAACCCTAAAACCTCAACACAATATGGGACTCTCCAAAAACACAACTACTACTACGACTAATGCTAATGGTATGTGAGAGAGTGGGGGCAATTGCCAAAACAAAAAAGGACATCACTTTTTTCAGGCTGTATCCAAGTGTGCTAATGATTAATGATGCTGTGCTCTCCTAGTTGTAGGGAGAGAGGAAGGGAGTGATGTGGGTTTTGTGGGTTTCATTTGGTGAACTTCCAACATTAACTTGTACATGAACTTGGCACCCCCATTTGCGCACAGTTTGCTTACAATTCCTTCAAAATTACTCCAATCAAATCCGGGAGAAAATCTTATCAAAGACACAAAACAAGCAAGCCCAAGAAGAAGAAAAAAGACACACTCACTCACACAGCATAAGAAGAAAAAACAAAAAACGAAAAGGAGCTGAAGAAGAGAAAGAACGAGTCAACGAACAACCGACACCGACAATCGTCATCATTAAATTACATTGTCAAGGTCGTGTAGATGACACATACTTAGGCAGACATTCATATATGTCTAACTTGACAGCCTGACTAACTGACTGAGTGACAGAAAGATTCAGCAGCACCCTCATGTCCCCCCACCGCTGATCAAGTGCTGCTAGCTGGCTTTGGCAACAAGACCATTGACAAATACAACATTTTGCTTGCAAAATCACATGCACAGCATAGAGACATGTTAATGGCACACACACGCACACACACATTTATTCATACATACATACAAGCAGAGAGTGTCCCATTGTTTTTCGCACACATACACATGAGACTCACGCACTCAGAGGCTAACATCAAAAGCTATTTAATTTTACCACACACTTGTGCTTTAATAGCACCAACCAACACGGGCTCACTTAAACACCCACAAAAAGGAGAATGAATGAAAGCCGATTTTTTGTGAGTGTTTTGGTTTTTTTTGTTTTTTTTAGTTGTTTGGAAAATGTACATTTAACTAACCAGGCACGTAGCATCTCAGCATACACACACACACACACACACACACATTCACAGAGAGCCAAACTCACATTTGCAGTAATAGCAAATCCAAATTTGTCTTAGCATACCTTGCTTCACACTACCGCACTTCTTCCCGCATTGGGTGCCTTGTTTATGCTACCACAGAGATGGTAAGGAAAAAAACAGCATTTAAAACGTTTTCTATGCCCATATTTGTAAATATTATAGGCAAATGTTTAAATGTTTGGAATTATTAATGAATATTTGTAGGTTCAAATGTATTGAGGTGTACCGAAAAGAGGGAAAATAGTTGACAAGAAATAAATTCATTTTTTCCAATACAAATTTTTGATATTGCTATTGCAGCTCTTAGCCACTAATTGGCTTGTTGTGTGCTCTAAATGCTAAAAAGTCACCTCGAAAAAGAAAATTTAGGTCAGGAATTCTGTGCTACTTACAAAATCCCCTATTGTTTTCCATATCATGCCCTTAAGTTGGTTCATGTCTGGTATTGTGTCCCCATCTAAGTACCAATATTTGTTAGCCACGAAAGCTGGGCAATGACATAGGAAATGTTCCAACATCTCATCATCTTCTCCACATGCTATCACTTGCTGCACCGATTTTGCATAAGTGAGCTCGTAGTGCTATTTATGAAACCGAAAGCTATACTGACCTCTTGCTTACTTCTTTTCGGCAATAGCCCCGTCTTCTCATAATTTGGATTTCCCCATAGGATTTTCGCCGTCCTACCGGCCGTTTCGCTGTTCCACAATGTTGCATGCGCATTTGTCGTCCACTCCCTAACTCGGACTGCGTCGACCCGAAAGGCTTCGAGTTAACCAAGTTTATTGACGGCAGTCCTCTGGCCTTCACTCTCAATTCGTCTGTTTTTTTTATTTCGAGGCTCTCGTATACTTGAAAATCTTGTAGCCTAGATTGCTACTCGATGGTTAATTCAAAAGTAAAACAGATATTCAGATGGAAGCCACCGTAAGGCAGAGCTAAGCATGTCTCCCCATTACGCTGCACGCCTGGGTTTGAATCCTGACGAGAACATCAGAAAAAATTTTTCAACGGAGTTTATCCCCTTCTTATGCTAACAACATTTATGAGATACTATGCCCATAAAAACTTCTTCCCAAGGAGATGTCGCACTGCGGCACGCCAGAATCAGAATCGGCTATATACAGTAGGCCCCTTATTATTGAGGTTAAACCTGAATTTGACAGCACTCATTGATATGTGAGAAGAGCAGAGATATTCTCTTAAAAAAGAAAATTTGGTGAGTTTTTCACATAAGCCAACAAAATCCGAGTTACGGTTCATTTCAAACTTTTCGAGTGGAAGATTAGACTCTGAAACATATAACATTTTGTGCAATTACTGAGAGTGATGGGCACACACACACACGCAGATCACACTACTGTGGGTTGCTTTTTCTATTTCCCCTGAATTGGGAAGTAATTTGCATATGTCTGTCTAAAACCGAATAGGGTTCATAAATTCAGCTAAGTCGATCGAGTACAACCACAAAATACGGGCAAAAAGGTGCATGTAAGTCTATAACGATCACGTTCGAGCTATCCAAAATATACACTGGTCAATAAAATAGATAAAAGTGGCTGTTTTCTCTGATTTGGCGGGTTATTTCTAAATACGGCAACAATTTTTGGGAATATGACCATTTTTATACCCACCACCATAGGTGTACTCATTCCGTTTGCAACACATCGAAAAATCAAAAAGTGTAGATTTTTCTGATCGTTTTAAATTCTAGAACGATTTAACGATGCCCGTGTGCCTGCATGTCTGTCCGTCCGCGTGTGTGTTTGTCTGTTGTAATCATTTTGCAGTCTTTAACATTTAAGCTGAAATTTTGCACATATCCGCATTTCTTCTATACTCAGGTTAAGTTCTTGAATGGGAAAATCGGACTATATTTGGTCCGATATACAGCTCCCATATAGTACGATCTGCCGATTTATTGTCGTAAGACCATAAAATCCAAATTTATTGTCTGATTCCGCTGAAATGTGAAACAGTAGGTTGTACCATGGCTCCAATATTCGATATTAGGCAATATTTAAATATAGCAGCCATATAGACCATGGTCTTAAGCTCACAACAGATGAACTTATTACCCGATTTAGCTGAAACTGAGGAAGGTGTGTTTTTTAGGCTCCTTCAATATCCGAACCGAATATGGTCCCGATCAGACCATATTTGGATTCAGCTGCCATATAGACCGATCTGGCGATTGAGGGTGTAAAATCCACAAAAGCCGAATTTATTACCCAATTTCAGTGAAATTTGGCACAATGAGTATTGTAGTATTATGGGCTTCGATATCAGCCACGAATACAGTCCATATCGGGATTTTTTCTACCTATAGCTGCCATATGGACCGATTAATCGTTTCAGGATCTTAATTCAATAACGGGCTCATTTGCTATCCGATTGTGCATATATTTAAAACAGTATGTTTCATTTGGCATCTCGTTATCCTAACCGAATATGGTTCACATAGGACCATTGCTGTCATATAGACCGATCTACCGATTTGAAGTTTAAAGCCAGTTAAGAGCCACTGTCAAAAGCTGATCAAGTTTAGATATAGATGCCTTCTAAAACGATCTGCCTATTTAGGGACTTTGCCACATATCCAAATTTGCCCATGAACATTAGGGGACAGGGGTAAACTTCTCACAATGAGTGCTATCCGATTAAAATTTAAACCCAATGATAAGGGGACTCCTCCTCTTTGGGGAGAAGGTTTCACATGGCTGCCATACCCAATGGTACCATTCCTCACAAATGTCGTCAGCATTGGGAGGGGATATCCGCCGCTAAAAGTTTGTTTTAAGCAGTTCTCGCCAGGATTCGAACCCAGGCGTTCAGCTACGTGATTGGACAAGCAAATCTCTGCCCTGGTATGGCTGCAATTTGAGATGTTAACCTTTGCGCCACGATGTCCTCCTATAGTTATGCTATATTCGGGGTTGATATACATTTGAAGAATACAACAGACCTATGGCAGACTGCGTAGCAGCAGTACTTTAAAATGGTCAGAAATGAGTGGTATGTCTTTATGTGTGGTTCTGTGGAAAAAAGATGCTTGAAGTTGGCAAAATAATTCATTTTTCAAATTTGTTGGACATGGGTGTGGATGATTACCATTCGCTATACGTCATACGCCACTTTGGACGATCTTATTGCATATCAAAATACTTTGCAAATAATAATTTGCAAATCTCATTAACGAAAACTGTTCCAGCATTTAGTAATAAAGCGTCAATTTCAGATAGAAGCAACAAGAAAGTCAAAGAAAACAAAAGTCGACTTTTTTAAGAACTACTTTAATGAGAAAATTTATTTGAGTTTTTTTTTGGCATTGAACATTTTACGGTAATTTTGTATGTCTTGATAGAAAATTTAAAGGCAATTTAGTCTTAGAGAAATTTTTTATTGAAATTAACTGTTTAGAAAAAATTCATGAAAATATTGTCTTAAGAATAGGTTAGGTTTAGGTGGCAGTCTGCCATTAAACTCACTTTTACGTTTTTGTCCATTGTGATAATTGATGAGTATATCTCATTACAATTTTTTATAACCACCACCGAAGGATGGGAGTATATTCATTTTGTCATTACGTTTCAAAAACATCGAAATATCCATTCCGACCCTATAAGGTACATATATTCTTGATCGTCGTAAAAATCTAAGACGATCTACCCATGTCCGTCCGTCTGTCTGTTGAAATCACGCTACAGTCTTTAAAAATAGAAGTATTCTTTTGCCTATAGGCAGGTTAAGTTCGAAGATGAGCTGTATAGGATTATATCTTAATATAGCCCCCATATAGACCGATCCGCCGATTTAGGGTCTTAATCCCATAAAAGCCATATTTTTTGTCCGATTATGCTGAAATTTGGGACAGTGAGTTGTGTTAGGCCCTTCGACATACTTCGTCAATTTGGCCCAGATCGGTCCAAATTTGGATATAGCTGCCATATAGATCGATGCTTCGATTTAGGGTCTTAGGCCCATAAAAGCCAAAAGGGACAATGAGTTAAGTTAAGCACCTTGTCTTACTTCTGCAATACGGCACAGATCGGTTCATATTTGGATATAACTGCCAAATAGACCGATCTATCGATTTAAGGTCTTGGGCTCATAAAAAGCGAATTGATTGTTCGATTATATTTGACACAGTGAGTTATATTAGGACCTTCGACATCTTTTTTCGATTCAGATTTGGATAAAGCTGCCATATACACCGGTCTCTCGATTTAAGTTTTTGGGTCCATAAAAGGCGCACATAATATCCGATTTTGCCGAAATTTACACATTGAGTTATATTAGGCTCATCGACATTCGAATCCCATAAAGGGCGCATATATTGTCCGATGTCCCCGAAATTTAGAATTGTGATTTGCAACAGGCCTCTCGACATCCTTTTTGAATTTGGCTCTGATCGGTCCAGATTTCAGTAAAGCTACCATATATCTCAGTCTATATTTGTATATCAGATCGGTCTATATTTAGATAGAGCTACCAAAAAGGGCAACATTTTGTTCAACAAAATTGAACAATGACTTGTGCTTATTAGACCATTTCGCACATTGGTACGGGTCCAAATCGGACCATATTTCGATGCAGCTGCTATGGGGGTATATATTATGCATTTTTAACCAGATCATGACGAAAGGTGGTTTACACATATACCCGAGGTGGTGGGTATCCAAAGTCGGGCCCGGCCGAACTTAACGCCTTTTTACTTGTTTAATTTTGCAGTTTTTCAAGTTTTTTGTTATTTATTTTTTTATCAATATTTCAATGGAATGCATTTTCAATATGTGATCTATTCAAATGAAAACTAACCACTATAAATAATTTAAATAAAAAACAAAAATACCTCTAGCTTAAAATTAAACAACAATTTTGTATGGACTCTTACAAATTTCAAAAATTTGTAATTCAATATCAGCAGACAGTGTTTGCTGACATCAGCAGACTAATTTCTCTGGGTGCACTGCAAAAGCTCAGCGTTTGCTGCGAAACCTCCGGTTATTTAAATATTTTAAAAACTTGCACCCGTTTGTTTTGAAAATTTTCGCTGAGTAATCACCTGATAAGAGGTGATGTCATCAATCTTTACTTTCAAAACAGTTTCTTATCTCAAAGTAAAATAAAGTCCCTAAGGAATTTTGGGCTGCAAATCTAAGCAAGTTAAGGGCTTTTAATTAACCATTGCAATTGAATTCGAAAATAATGTGGCCTCCAGATCATTCAATCTAAGGATATTCACGAGGTTTCAACCACATCAATTGGTCTGCTGCTATCAGCCAACACTGACTGCTGATATTAAATTAAAAATTTCAAACTTTTGAATGAATCCATACAACAATTGTGAACTTCTAAACAGCAATTGGAATTTTGCTGTATATTTATAAAAACAAAAATTGCCAATTTTATGCGTTTAATTTTGTTTCAAAGCACAAATATAAGAGTGGTACTTATTTTTTAAATTTGTTCAAAAACTAGCAAATTGCAGAAAATTGGAAAAAAAATTTACATTATATGCTTGTAAAATGGAAAAATATGATAGAATATAAAATGTTTTTAAAGGTTTTTAAAAGCTAGCCGCTTGAAATTCTGCTCTGATACCTAGTATTGATGTAGGCTTATGAAGATTGCATATGGGTCATACCGGTTCAGATTTGGATATAGCTCCCATATAAACCCGTTTTGACTTCTTGAGCCCCTGGAAGCCACAATCTTTTCCGGATTTAGCTGAAATTTTACAAGAGATGTTTTACTATGACTTCCAACAACTGTGCCAAGTATGGTTTAAAGCAGTTCATAACCTGATATAGCTCCCATATAAACCCATCTCCAGATTTGACTTCTTGAGCCCTTATAAGCCGCAATTTTTGTCCGATTTGGCTGACATTTTGCATTCAGTGTTCTGTTTCGACTTCCAACAACTGTGCCAAATATGGTTCATATCAGTCTATAACCTAATATAGCTCCCATGTAAACCGGTCTCTCGATCATCCTTGTTCGGTTCTAGATGCTTCAATTTTTGCTGGTTTGGCAGAAGTTTGGTATGTAGAATACAATTACACCCTTTAACTAAATTTATTTGCATACATTTTTAGCAGAATCCATGGTGGTGGGTTCCCAAAATTCGGCCCGGCCGAACTTAGCACACTTTTACGTGTTGAACTTCTTTTTAACCTTTTACTATTTTTGAAAACAGCAGGAAATGTTTGCTGTTTTAGCAAAATATTACTGCTGTCCCATTTTCAACAGACCTTCTGCTGTAACAGCAAACATTTTTGCTGTCTCTACTAACAAATTTCTCCGAGTGTACTCTTACAATTCCTTTTGAAGAAATAAATAACGAGAAAACAAGGAATCCTAACTATTGTGAGGCGTTTCTATGAAAAATAAAATGAACTTTTTCTTGCACTCGTAGAAAAACAGTTTGCTGAAAATAGCAAATACTGTCTGCTGCTTCTTTACAGTAAAAATCCACAAATTAAAATCATCTCTTCCAACAAAATTCCAAAAAAAAAAACTCTCAGAAATACCTAAAGTAATCAAAATCGTCAATCAAACCATAAAAACTAGCATAAAAATTTTTTCAGCAGACTTGTGCACTCAAAACAGCAGATTTTGTTAGTTAAAATAGCAGTAAGAAATGTTTGCAAATACAGCAGCCCAATGTTTGCTGAAACAGCAGTAATGTCTGCGTTCCCATTTCATCAGCAGACAAAACTGCTGTTTTAGCAAACATTTTTGCTGTTTTGAATAACAAATTTGGTTGAGTGTTAGTTAGTTGTGGAACTAACGTACACTCAGAGAAATGTGTTCAAATGGGACAATAGTATTTTTCTGCTAAAACAGCAAACATTTCCTGTTGTTTTCAAATGGTAAAAAAACAAATATATCTCTATCGCTTTTACCAACATATAACGTACCATTTTTTCCAATTTTCTACAGGTTACTAATTTTTATAGGAATTTAAGTAACAGCTGACTAAATGACGATATCAGCATACTAATTTCTCTGGGTGTATCCTAGCAACTCGAATAAATTAGGCTAGTGAGGTAGCATGACCATTTTAATCCCTAAGGTCTTTGCAGATTAAGGGGAATGAGCAACTATAAGCAATCGATAGCATATATTTCATTCCACCCTTATCTACATTGGCACACATACATGGATGTAACAATACAACATTTTTTAATAATTTTCAGCAAAACAGAAATAATTACCGACTTTATGCCAATACATGTGTGTGTTCAATCGCACATGTCTGTCTGGAACTCAAAACAAAAAAAAAAAAACATTTCATCAAATTTGGAGTCGAGCCAAATCAAGATAGACGCCATTACTTTCGGTTTCAGTCGGATGTCTCCCTCCAGGGAGCGTTTAGAATAAAACAAAATTGAAATTGAAGCAAGCAATGGCAAGGCATCATCATCATCATCATCGTCAGTTTCAGCCTCAGCGTCAGCTTGAGCACCACCACTAGCACAGGCACAAGCACCCGATTTATGGCATACATATTTCAATAATGAGAATTTCTATAAAAATAATGAATTCCGATTGAAATGAAATTAGTCTGTTGAAAATATTACAAATAATTAGTAACAACTGCGGCGACAGCTGTTCCGATTTTTGTGCTTTCTCGTGCCCATCGCTACGTTCTTAGTTTCGCACGAAGCCAAACGTAAGGATTTTCAGACAAAGGCTCAATTAACTTGTGTGTAGGTTGAACGTGTGGCTCAAGTAAAACTCCTTATAAGTGGCAAATGTTGGCCAACATGAAGGGAACACTGAGGGAATTCTTTTGGCTTATGGCTCTAATTTCAAGCATTTGCTTGGCAAATGGACGACAAATTCGCTATAGCCGTTATGCCACTGAGATTACCGAGGACAATGTTCATGACTATCACATTGTGGGACCATTTGAAGTGGAAGCGACAGTAAGAGAGATTAAGTTGGCACCTTACGCTGCCGCCGGCTTTAGACCTGCCAAAGCCTTTCCATTGCCCAACGAAAAGCAAAATGAGAATGTAGATGACAATAATGAATCGGTAACAGATGTATCGTCGACAACAATAGCCAATGGGGGTGATAGTTTGTCTTTGGCCACCATCACCTCTACCACTGAAGGATTTGTAGGAGTAGAGGCAACAACAACAGCAACTTCAAATAATGCTGAAGACTCTATAGTGGTGTATAATGCTGAGGAACCTTATCCTGCCAATGGTTTCAGGCCGAAAATATCTTTCAATTTGCCCAACGAGCTTTCTGATAGAAGTCAGAGAGCAGAAGAGCCAATCACAGAATCTAGCACAACGGCAATTGCAGAAGAAGGGGGTTTGGACACAAGTCAAGGAGCAGAATTTGCAACCGGAGAGCCAATCACTGAATCTAGCACAACAGCAATTGAAGAAGAAGCCACTACCACAGAATTGAGCACAGCAGTTCCTTTGGCCGAATTCACCACTAGAATGCCTGAAATTGAAGCCAAGGCTCCTTATCCAGCGGCAGGATTTAGGCCTCGAATACCTTTTAACTTACCCAGTGACAATCAAGTCAAAGATTTAGAACCCAAAGAGCCCACTAACACCGATATTCCCCCAAATCAGGTTGCCGAAGAGGAATCTCTACCTCAAGCCCCCTACCCTGCTGCAGGCTTCAGACCCTCAAAAGCTTTCCTTCCACCCAATGAACAGTTGAACAACGATGACCAACAGCCGCAGGATAATAGCAAACATCCTGTCTGTGGTTCAAGTACAAATCCTTTGGCTCCCAAACCCCTGGATGGCGAAATGAAAGATCCCGATGCGGAAACCATATTTGTTAATCCCAAAACGGTGATAGTGCCAGTAAGGACAGCAGCTCAACCTCTAATCCTAGCCAGGCCTTTTTTCTATATGACACACATACAAGCGTGGTAACATAGCTTCCATCAGCGGCTCACCTTTCCTTTAGAGATAAATATTTAATGGAGGAATTTAAAATTCCCAAAAATGTCCGCATTCAGTATTCCCTTTGTTGTTATTTCTGTTTGTTAAGTTTTTTTTTTTTTCTATATGTCCCAG